>NW_020955994.1:391323-427287 GCF_003031625.1 Empidonax traillii | reverse complement strand
TTGGTTGGTTGGTTGGTTGTTTTTGCTGCGGTAGTAAGTTAAAGGGGCCTATGGAGGCATTTGACAAGTGCAAAAACTGGCCAAAGGAAAATAGAGGTGGAGTCAAGTAAGTACCAGCAGTGACACAAGGGAGAGAACTGATTTGGAGTTGGATTGGAAGGAAAACGAATGTACTGCACCAAGTCAGATCAGCTACAGCTGCAATGAAACTGGTTTGCTCTTTGCCCACTTCTGCCCAGTCATTCCTCCTGAGTTGCGCAAAGGCTCAGTAAAATAATTTTAGTCACAATCATCTAGTTCCTGTAAGAGTCTTCTAGGTGTGGAGGATGAAAACCATACATTATTGTCACAGATGCAAACTTGAGCCAGAGACCAGTTCCAAGTATTCCTCTTAACAGTATAATTTATTTTTCCAAATTGGACAAGATTTTGCTCAAGGGTAGATAAACAAGTTACCTTTAGCAGTTGCAGTAGTTTTTTGAAGGAAACAAAAAAAGAGATTTGTTTTTTTCAAATGCTGAACACAGAGATGGAGAGAAGCTTTCAGATCATTGACTTGTGCTGCTTCAAGCCACCACAGCCTTCCTTTTTATCAATTCTCATGGTCCATTTAAAAACAAGCAAGGATTCTTGCCACCCCAGCTCTTGTAAAACTGTTCATAAAATACACTTGTAAGTTCCAGCTTAAATAAAGTACTGATCATTGGGTTTGGGTCAACACTAAGCTATTTTTGCTAAAATAATACATGGTAGATCTTTTATGGAGACTTGAGTACCACAGAATTCTTAGTCGTGACATCCATACCATCTCTTCTTCCCATTCCCCCAGTCCTCCTTATAAGTCAGTTATTTTTTAAAAAACCCTGTATTATGATACAAGCACAAATGGGAGAGTAACATTGAATCTGAAGGAAAAAATGTATCCAATCTTTTGACTTGCGTGTTATAAAGTATTTCACTTGTGGACAAATTTAAATCTCTTGGAAGGTTTAAAAGGAACGGGGAGGTTTTTGTTTACATGTAGCCAATGCACGTTGCTACATGTGCTGGTTGATGTAAAGTGGCAGATTCTTTTATTTAAGAATAATTTAAAGGAAAACTTTCATTTGTAAATATTGGTCTATGGTCTTAGATGACTGAATTGAGCTTTGGGGACTTGGATAAAGTAAATTAAAGAAAAAGCATGAGAAGTGTGATGTTTCATCTTTGCTTGCAAGAGCCCCTTTTCAAAACATTTTTGAAGTTTAAACCACTGAGTACAAGAGTTTTTTGTATTATTTTGGGCTTTTGCACTTGAGATGATTTTTAATAACTTCAAGATATTTATGGTCAATTACTTAAGTTTGAAACCCATGTACTTTTGAAAGTTTCTGAAAAGAAAAGTTCATTAGGACATCACTACTAAGAAGAGATGTTTAATAGGTCATGCTAATTAAATGAGGATAGTACTGTTAAAAATTACAAAAATAAAATGGGTCATGAAGTTCTAAAAGCAATCTATTATATATGCACCATGCACATTATTATTAATACATGCATCATTTGAATGTTTTAGAGACTGCTTCTAAATATACATACATATAAATTCTACTGTTTGATGTTGTTTCCTTTTTTAGATACTCAGAGGATTATTATCTTCACATAGTTACAAAACTGCAGAACTGCACCTGGGTAAGGAGACCAGAAGAATCTACAAAATTCAGGTAATTTTCATAATCTTATTTAGAAAAACTGTTTACCCTAGACTTTTCTAACAAGCCATAAATTTAAATCTTCCCTTTTAAACAGATTTTGTATTGCTTTTACTAATTTCTATGATTCTTTTGATGCTGAGGCTCTTCTTGTTTGTTGGAATTGAACTGTGCAAACTGAATAGAATAAAAGAACTACATAAATGAAGCAACATCACCTATCTCCACTACTCAAGTAGAATGGATTAAAAGATTTCTGGCACAAAACCTTCAATGTTAAAAACAACAACAACAACAACAACAACAACAAAAAACAGTAGTGTAATTTTGTCTGTCTAAAATAGCACTCTGGTAAAAGACTGTAATGAAGCAGTGTATTTCTTACCCCAAGACTATTACTTCTATTACAGAAGTGCCCAAGGCACTCATTAGGTTTGATGCTGCATGTCGTGGCCCCTGAGCACCTCAGCACGTGGTTACATCTGTCCTTGTTTGGAATAGCACATAAGTACATCCTCAGTAGGGATAGTGATCCCTGAAAAGCTTAAACACTCATTTGGAAATGCTGGTTTTAAAGAACAGCTTCACTGTGCTATCCCTATTTTATCCAGGGGAAAAATCTCTATTAATTATATTATTACATAAGTCAGATTTAAATATGCTGTTGTGATCTTTAAAAATAAATAAACTGGCCTATCTTCCAACTCTTTACAGTTAACGAGCATTGAGAACTTACTATGCACATGCTCAGCATGATACCTTTAGAAGTAGTTTGGGGGGTGGGCAAGCACGGTAAAGGATAGCATAAATTGTAACATAAATTGCTGTGTTTGCTGTGTATCATAACTGACTAATAGTGTTTCCCAATGCTGAGTATACATAGATTTAAGGTTTTAGAAACTTTGTGTTGACTCAGGCTGGCTTTAGCTGTGCACAAAGTTATCAGAGCACGATAAGGAGCTATAAAGCAGCCCATTCTGTTTCAGAATGGAGAAACATCTTGTATAGAGTTGACAAAAGGTGAAGCTGCTCTCATCTGCTCCACACCCTCCTGCATTTAGGCTTTTTGTTTTCCAATCTCTTTTTTACTTCTCTTCCTTCCAAACAGACCAGCCACCACGTACCAACAATTTGCTACTGCTTCTGTTGTGCTGGCTGTATGAATCAATGGGAGATTAGCCACTCCTTTGTTCAGCTAGACCTCTTCATTTATTCCTTCTGCAGTCTCCCTTCCACTGGGCTGACTTCTATATCTTCTAGGCCTATAGGAATCAAACATCCAAACCATCATATAAGACTGTTGGATTTTAAGTACAAGATGCTTACTGTTCCTCATGTTGTCTTTGGCTTCCAGCAAGGAATATGGGTCCTAAGTAGTCAAGATGGGTTATACAACCAATGATCAAACTGGAAATATTCAAAAGTGAAAACTGTGGGCTGCAGTAAGCCACTGAAAAAATGTGGACTGTATGTACATTGAGGTGATCTTTCTAGCTTTACCTTAGTTCAAATACCAAGCAAAAAACCCTATTTTTAAATCCATGGTTCTGCACAGGCTGAACAAACTTGTTACTGATTCCACTTTCCACGGCTGTGCTGTTATGGTTTCCTTGGGTTTTCCATCCAAACTAGCTAGAGCATTAGCTAGATCATATGTACACAACCCATGCTATAATTCTGATGACAGTACTGTATATTCTTCTGTTCCTGAAGTTTGATCTGATTTGATGTCATGCAAGAATTCCACTGGTATGACCAAGGACTGGTACTTTGGTATAGGGGATTGTGGATTTTTTATTTTACAAAAGATGCGTGCTTTTGCGTAAGTATTTTCTTTCATTTTCTATCCTCAAACTCTTCTCTATTGTTTCATGGAAATATGGTATCAAAATTTTACAGTTGTCCTTAATCCCAGACCATACTGGAGACTTTCAAGGATCTTAGCAGCTGGTCAATAGATGCTTTTAAAAAAAGGATTTAAAAAATAGAACCCCAAATTTCATTTAAAATTTACTGTCTTAATCTGTATACAGTCCATGCATACAGCACTCCCAAACTTATTTATCAGACTTAAGCCCAAGAGCCTGGAACTAGCTTTGCAAGGACACTTTAGCTGAGAAATGATGCATTGACAGAGCTCTGTGGGGAACAAAGTTTCTAGAATTGTGATGAAATAAATGAATTAATAATCCATGGGCAGTACATGTCTTCCTTTTTCTGACTTACCCTCCTGTTAGTAATATCTGTATAACACAAATATACAGTTCTAAAAATTTCATTAAGTAGGTAGATAAACACACCCATTTGCAGGAGAGGAAATTAATCTCAGAGGGGCTGTGCAGCAGGGATCGGGTACTAAAGCCAGCCACCTTTCAGAGGGGGACTTGAAGCTGCCTGTGTCACATTAGTCACCTGCCAGTGCCACCAGAAGTCTGCCTGCTGACTAGACTGCAGAGAAGCTGCTTGACTTCTTTTCCTGTTTGCCCATCTGTTAAATGGAGTGAACACTTAGATGCTTCTCGGGCATGGTGTCAATTTTATGACATCTCTCTATTATCCTGAAGTTCTGAAGAACAGACATGCATATTTATAAGGGATTTAATGTCTTATGCTTCAGGGCATGAACTAACCTCTAATTAATAAGGTTCAAGAGCAGCTTCTCCTGGGGTAGTCAGTTTTTCAGAGAAGCTTTCCTGTGTTTTCCTTTGCAGCTTTTGCTGTTGGCAGCCATCACACTGCTAGTGGAGTGAAGGAATATGTGATCTAAGCCAGTAGCTCTTAACGTTCCTAGAAGACAGCATGGTGTGCCAATGAGTACACATCCATCCTCTTTGTAAGCAGCTCTCCCAGCAGATCCAGGCCAAATAAAAGAATATGAATTAGAAGTGCAGTACAGGAAAGAAATGCTTGTCTTCTTATTTGGCCAAAGTGTTACAGCTGACAGCCATGCCTGGCACAAAGTACAGTGTTTTTGCCAACTCACTGTTGGAGAGAAAAGTGCTGGATTCCAGGTCGACCCTCTATTACTTTTGCCGTGCAGCTGTGCATACTGTGTCCATTTTTTGTCAGAGTGCTGGCCTTTTCCAAATGGTTTCCTTCAAAGCTGCTCTGCTCTGCAGGTGGTGTGATTGCTATCTGGCAACCGTCAGTGGTTCTTGACAGCTACGTGATTTTTACACACGCATTTCTCAAAATCAAGAAGAATCAGGAGGCAAGTACAAGCCATGATGTTCTCTTTGATATCTCTTATATCCGCAGACACTCTTATCTAGTTGATTTTTGTCCAGCCTCTGTCAGGAAACCAGTACTGTGGCCCTTCAGTTTAGTGTCTAATGGTGACATCAGCATTGCCAAATTTAGGCTGCCCTCAGAGGAGCAAGTGCAAGCACTTGGTTCACTGCTCTTGAAATCTATTTAAGATTTATTGTGCCCCACAGTAGCATCTGTTAGTCATTGATAAAGAGGTTTTATTTAGCTTCGCATTAGAAGCTAGTAAGGGTGATATACCAGAAGTGGTGTAAATAACATCCTGCTGTGATTTAGGAAAAGTCTTCTCCAACATTTACTGGTAGGGATATATGGAAAACTGATTTTTTTATTCAGACTTTTCCTCAATGAAATTCAGTGTGTTTTGTTCTTTTTTTATTATTACTTTTTTCTTGTTCTTTATGGCTCTACACATCTCCACATTATGTATTTGTTTCTAAGTCCACCTGAATTCTTCCTTCCTTTTCAGTTTTACATCAGCTCTAGCTTGTATTAGACAGAGCAACTCCTCAGATTTCTTGGTTCTAAGAGAGAAACTTGGTAGAAACTTGGAAAGGTAAGGGAAATAAGCTCACAGCTGCCTGAAAGTGTCATCCTTTAAGCTCCAGGGGAAAAAAAAAAAACATGCTGGGTAGCTTCCTCTGCAAAGGCTCTTCTAGCCACACTCAGTAGAGTCTCAGGTTCCCTAGGTAACCTGAATATTAATTATTATATTAGTATTCTTCAAAGTTTTTCCACTTAAAAAAAAATGTTTCATTAGGACAACAAATTACAGAGCGCAATTAGGTGCAAGCTGTAATCGTCTTTGACACCTCATGTCTCTTTGCTTTACAGACTTTTAAGCTTGATTTATTCTCACTTGGGTTCTACACCCATGGTGCCAAATAATCTGCAGATTTTCAACATAGTTGTGACTCTCGGTTTTGCAGAAAGCTACCAGATAGTTAAAACAGCCCTCCAAATGAGGGGAGGAAGGATATGGAGAAAGAAAGGCTGTGCAGATGCTGTGTTTCAGGGAAGCCTCTGGGTATTGTATTTCTGGGCTATCTCCCTGAGCTTGAAGCCTGGCAAAGCAGTGTAACAGTTCCTCAGGGGTGGTATCACACTGGAATAGCCCTGTGTGAACTGTGGGTACTAGGCCCTCTCCCCGAGAAAGACCACTCCAGACAAACCTTATTTGCATCTGATAATGAAGGGAGAAGAAAATTTCTAGGTGTAAAATACAGTTTTAAAATTCCTGATGTTACACTGCAGTTTAGCTGGCACACTGCTCCCCCCTGCCTCCAAGCAAATATTTTTTACTTTTTTAAAAAAGAAAACATTACTACTTTCAAAAAAAGAACCCAGAGTCTTAAAAAGATATGTTAAAAAATCAACCCATTTTCTTAGTCCTGTTATTTTTCCTCTTGCTTTTTGTTCCACTTGACCTCTATTACCCTTTTCCCACTTCAATATCTCTTCTCAAAAATGTGTGTTAAACATTCCTGCAGATTAAAAAAAAACCCCAATCCTTCTTGAAGAGATTAATTTGTCATGAGCTATACTCTAATCTATATAACAGTATTGCTTATCACATCTGTGTACTGCCATGAAATACAAATAAAATACCCTGCAAGGTCAATTTATGCTTACATAAGCTCACACCACCACATAATCAATAGCTTTCCTAACACTAAACAGATCAATCATTCCACTGTAATCTCTGAAATCTTCCAGTATACAAGCATATACAGAACTCTGAGACTGCAATGTGGTTTAAGAGTACATTTGCTGCACAGGTTTAATAGATCATATAAAATAATGATTATATATTCAAAGACATATTTTATTTCAAAAGAGAAAAAGGTGCAGAGAGTAATTGATGACAGTTTGAAGAAATGGTTGAATCTTTTAATTTCTCTACAGACTTTTCAAAAGGTTGGAGAATTCCTGTAAGCAGAACCTAATTTTGGATCAGTCTGAGTTAATTATGTCTTCATGGCAGACTCTTTAAATAGTCTTTGGTTTGAAAATTTTATTACACTTTTTAAATATTCAGTCTTGATTTCATATTCAACCCTTTTGGCATTCATTGTCTTAGACATTTCTGATGTTACTTCATATATAGACAGTTCAAGGGCTGTCAGTGTAGCATTCCTCTTCAAGATGTTCTATTTCAGATATCACATTTAACCACTCTTTTCTAAAAGTTTGGAATATGTCATAACATGCCTCACTGTACTTTGGTGCTATTGAGTTGGATTGACAAGGGCCTGGAGAAACCTGTATCATTGTCTAGAGCCCCCAGTGAAGTACAATAAATAATTGCTTGCTCATTGTAAAATGTTACAGCAGTGGACATAGATAAAAGGTAGTCTCGCTGTTTGTAGTTGTGCCCTTGAAATTTTGCTGTTATATAGTAGAATTTTTTGTGAGCTCTTCTGCTTTCATGACTCTCTTCAGCATGAAAACTCAAAGTCTTTGATGTCCTCACCTATACAGTATAATAGCTCACATGAACTAATGATTACAAATAGCCAAGCCAGGTGAACTGTTAAAACAAGCTGTTAAGCAAGCACAGGCCTTTTCTGGTTCTTAATAATCCAAATACTTTTGTCACCTTAATGCCTTTTATTCAAATGACATTACAAAGTGTTCTGTGAAATGCACTTTAGCATCAGGCTTACAGAAGTTACAGCTTTAAATATTTGCTGGTCTTACTTTGTTTTTGGTTATCTCTTTTGTGTGATGTTTTTGTGTGTTGGGTAACTGAAAAAGCACAAGAAGATATGTCTGTATAAGCATTGCTGGTGTCAGTAATGTGCAAGTGCTTTATAACAGGACTGACTGATATGATATTCTTTCTGCAAACGAACATTCACTTTATAGATGTTTGTAAAAGGTGACCGAGAATCGAATGGACTTAGACCATTACTCAGAAAGGTTTGTCCAGGTGTCTACTAAAACATCCCAGTTGTTGAAACTTTGCACCTTGCCTAGGCAACCTGTTTCAGTGTGCTGCCTAATACTGAACTTAAGGGTTTTTTAGAGCAAAATAGAATTATTTTCCTCACTCTCCCCACCATGACTTTAGAGGAGAGTTGATCATCTTCTACTTTGAACAGTGTTTTAAATAATTTGATACTTCTGTAGTGTCCATCTCCATCCATTTTCCCCTCCTCCCACCTCAGTTTAGTCCAGTGTATAATGATAGTGAAATATTTCACACTGTTCTCAGCAATGATGAATGCTCTCTGGCCCCAGATCCACGGGCACTGATGTCACACTGAAGTTTAGTCTTCACGAAAGAGATACTATCAAGTTCATGCAATTTCATCAGACTCTGCAGGCTCACATCCCTGTGGGGGTACTGCAGTCCCCTAAGAATCACAGTTAATTGTGTTGGTCCAGTGGTCCAACTGTAGGCTGGAGTATAGCAGTTCCAGTGGTATACTCTCTTTCCAATGTCCCAAAGTACAAAGCTGTGTAAAGTTGGGTGTAAAAGCAGGTGCCTTTTCACATGAGGTATGTATCTGACTAAAATATTTAAAAAAATATATATAGAACAAAATTACTTCAGCCAAGCATTTCTAGTGAAAGAAGATGTTTTGAAAATCATCCCACTTACTGCAGGAGGATGAGTTAAAGCCTCTTGGTACTTTTAGCAAGTGTTGTGGTTTAACCCCAGCCAACAGCCAAGCCCCACAGAGCCTCTCGCTCACTCCCTCAGCAGTTCATGGAGACAATCAGAAGGGTAAAAGCAAGAAAACTTATGGGTTGAGATAAATACAGTTTAATAGAGAAAGCAAAAGTCACACACATAAGCAAAGCAAAACAAGGAATTAATTCACTGCTTCCCATGGGCTGGCAGGTGTTCAGCCATCTCCAGGAGAGCAGGGCCTCGTCTCATGTAACAGTTACTTAGGAAGGCAAATGTCGTTTCTCCAAACATCCCCGCTGCTTCCTCCCTCTTCCCCCAGCTTTGTATCCTGAGCATGATGTCATATGTATGGAATATCCCTTTTTGGTCATCTGTCCTGGCTGTATTTCTTCCCAACCTCCCGTGCACCCCTAGTTGCCTCACTAGTGTGACAATATGAAAGGCAGAAAAGGCCTTGGCTCTGTGTAAGCCCTGCTCAGTGATAATAAAAACGTCTCTATATTACTGTGTTCAGCACAAGTCCAAAACATAGCCCTGTACTAGCTGCTTTACGCTGATGATGCCGCCCTGGTCGCCCACACAGAAGTAGCTCTGCAATGTTTAACATCCTGCTTTGCAGAGGCTGCTGAGCTTTTTGGACTGGAAGTCAGCTTGAAGAAAACAGAAGTTTTATATCAACCTGCTCCCCAGGAAGTCTCCCATCATCCCCATATCACCATTGATGAAACAGAGCTCAAATCAGTCCAGCAGTTTAATTACCTGGGAAGCATCATCTCCTCAGACGGTAAGATTGATGCAGAAATTGGCAACAGGTTAGCAAAGGCATACAGAGCTTTTGGTAAACTCCATAAAAGAGTGTGGCAAAAGAAACACCTGAAGAAAAGTACTGAGATCAGTGTTTACAGAGCCGTTGTACTGTCTACTCTTCTATATGGATCCGAATCCTGGGTCATTTACTGCCACCACTTGCGTCTCTTAGAACGCTTCCATCAGCGCTGCCTCTGTACAATCCTCAACATCCACTGGACTGACTATGTGACCAACACGTCTGTCCTTGAACAGGCAGCAGTCACGAGCATTGAGGCCATGCTGCTGAGAACTCAGCTGCGCTGGGCAGGGCACGTCTCCAGGATGCAGGACCATCGCCTCCCCAAGATCGTGCTTTATGGGGAACTTGCCACGGGCTGCTGCAAGAGAGGAGCCCCGAAGAGGAGATACAAGAACTGCCTGAAACAATCCCTCAGCCTTGGCCATATTGATCACCACCATTGGTCTACCCTGGCCTCCAGTTGGGAGGCCTGGAGACACACCATCTATAACGCTGCTACTGCTTTTGGGAACACACGCAGGATCACTCTTGAGGAGAAAAGACAACGCAGAAAGAATTGGATCTCGTCGATATCACCTGGGGAGTCTTTCTGCTGTGCCTTCTGCAACCGGACTTGTCTATCTCGCATTGGCCTTTTTAGCCATCAGTGCACTTGTAGCAAGCGTGGGTAGAGCCCCTCTCAAATCTTCGTTCGCAAAGCCTAGCCATGATGATGATGATGATGACTAGCCATTGTAAAGAAAGTTAACTTCCTGCCTCTGGACTTCTGATGCTGTGACTGGATCATAAAAACACTTTATTCAAGGGCAAAGTGTTTTTTCTAGGGTGTTTTGACTCTCCCAGTCTCTGGTAAAATCTGGAACCTAAACCTTCTTAATTTAAGCTACAAACCTATTCTGACATGTATCTGAGGTGGATGCTCAGCCTGTATAGCAACATCCCATCTTCCAAGAGCTGCTTCTCAGTGTTTTCTCCTTGTCAGAACAGACAACATAGACCACTTTCTACTCTTAAAAAAAAGGCAAAAAAAAAAGCAGTTTGACTTTATTGTAGTACTGTTTGATGCTGTTAAGATTCTGCCCCTTATTTCTTATCCCACCATCTGTTTAGGAACTTCTTTGTACAGTAGATTTTAACAGTTTCCCTCTCCCCAGGTGACATGGTACACAAGTCAAAATGTTGTTGTGGCTTTGCAACACCTTGCCTATAGCACTTGTTAAAACAATTGGCTTGTATGATATATATCTTAATCTTATGAAGTACATGCTTTTTAGAGGTGTCATCACGTGATGACAGAGACCACATATGACATTAATACCCTGATGATGATTGCAGTAAAAAAATTGCTTGAACTGCCCAGTCTCTATCCCTCCTTCATTATTTACTGTCCATTTTAGATTACCACATGTAACAGCTTGTACAAAATCCTGTATGAACAGACTGCTAAATACATTGCCAGTGGGTATTGCTGTCTGCAAGTTACAGGCATTCCCACTGAAGCTCTGCACAGGGATGCTTGGGCGCAGTGGGATTCTGTTTCATGATTTGATCTAAATAAGGTTTCTGTTGTTACCACCAAATTTTTAGCACATGTGCTCTAAGAATATGTCATTAATCAACATGTGTTCTCTTGTTCTTACTGCATTTCTGAGCTAGCCTGGCTATGTTTTACTTCCTCAGTGGATCCATAATATTAATTTAAACAATTACTTTCGTATTAATTCTGATATCTGTTTTTCTTCCAGGCTGCTTCTGCTTTTATTGAAGCACTCGTTCTTGTGGAATGAGTAATAAAAAGCAAAACCTTGTCATTGTTATTAATGAACAGTATCTATCATCAGTTTGCTTTTCAGGGTCTGGTAGCCATCACACCAAAACAGCTATTTGACTAAACCTGTCAAGAATATTCTGGCATTATTCCTTCTCCTCTGAATGTCCCATAGTTCACACAGATAATATTTAGGCCTGGTCCATTTAACTTTAAGAAAAAAAACAAAGCAAATAAAAATGATGGGTTATGTGATTCCTCATCTCTATGTAAGTGCCAGGGAACAGTAAGAGACAGCTTCTTCCTGAGGGCAGGATGTGAGATTCAAAACAGTAACCTGGGCAGCAGAGCAGGAACTGGCAGCTGGGCTCATCCCACCCCTGGCCAGGAGTGGGTCAGCCCTAGCCCTGGGCATGGGCACGTCCACATCCCTGGGGACAGGGTGGACACAAATGGAGACTGGCCCTGCTGTGATGTTGTTGGGGCAGGGACTGATGGCTCTGGAGGGTTGAAGTGGGGTCCTGAGCCATAGACAGGATGGGGGCAGCCCCAGAGTGCAGGAAAGGGGTAGTGAGGCTTGGTGGTGCCCTCACTGAATTCAGGGGGTGGAGCAGAATGCAGTTTGTGGAAATCTGAACCCTACTCGATGTAGTATGTATAATCCTCTTTCAGGATTAACATTTCCTAGTTACTTTCCTAGTATGGTTATTTCAGGTCTGTGCCTTCCCAGCACTCAGTCATTCCCAGTGTTCCTCACACATCTGGAAACTTTATCTTTAGGGAGTTTCAGAGCTCAGTATTCAAAATGGGTTTATAGATACCAGTAAGTCATCTGACTATTGAAATGTTACTCTTTTCTTTCTTTCCTCTAGTATTTTATATACGAATTAAACCAACCTTCCCAATCTTTTTTTTCCCCTCTTGTTTTGACAAGAATTTTTCCCAGAGAAGTGAGACTGGGAGTTATCCCAGACCTGTTCATTCTGGTCCCTGTCTTCCAGGAAACATAATGCTTGGGCTCTTCTTCTGTGCTTCATCTCCATCAAAAATAAAATTATATTGTCATTATTACAATATTTTTTCTGTCTACGTTGTTGATAAAGGGAAATAAAGCAACTTCTCTTCCCTATGTCTTACCCTATTAAAGTGAGCTTACCTAGGATTTGTCCTGTAATGTTTAACTAGTTCCAGCAGTTTGGTTTACCTTACTCACTGAAAAAGTATGAAATAAAACTTTTCTGCTCCTCTGACTCTAACTGTAAATTTATTTTTTTTCTTCCCAATTAACCTTCATTGTTAGGATAAGAATTACTGTCTTTTCCCTGCTGTGGTATCTTCTTCAAAATTCCAAGCAATTCTGTTATAAATGTGTTATCTTCTTTAAATTGTTAGTAGTTTTCTTAGTATCTCAGCCAGTGAGAAAGCTATGTCTTAACAATTGATACATAATGTCTGGACATGAATATTTCAGCCTTACAGTCTGAAAATCAGATCCCGTGGCAGCAGAGGGAACGTTGTTGCCTAAAGCAAAATGAATTACAGTGTTTTAGGTCTGATTTCAAAGGTCTGATGGGGCTTTGCACTGCATTTCACTGTTAATAATGCAAGATATCTGCACACATCGTATTTTCATAAGTTTGGAGGTAACAGAAATTGTAAGATGAGTGATAGTCTTCACTCACACAAAAAGTTTGAGTGAATCCCTTGCACTCTTACATATTTAAGGATTTCAGCTGGGTGTTTTGGGGAGCAGCTAGGCTGTCTGTCTCAACCACAAAAGTATCTGTCTTCTTTATGTGGCAGTTGTGATCTAATTTATTTAACACCTTTGATAATGTGCACAGGAAACTGTGCTGAACAGTTGCAGAAATTAATTATTAATTAATTGGCTTGCAACCATCTAGCTGTTCACCAAGTACTATCTCCAGTACCTTTCATCATCATTTCTTTCATCTCATTGTTTTTTTCTTTCTTTAGCCTTCTAGTTTCTTATAATCACTTGTTCTGTGTTGATTGAAATCTCACATTGTTGATTTTGGTAACTGAAGTCTCTCAGTGTTTCTATAATAATCTTAGCAATTAATAATGTGGAGGAGATATTGACTACACATTTTTCTTGGTGGGAAAGGGAGACCAAGAGAGAAAAATAGTGTAAGTTCTTGGTCTGATTGGTTTCTGAATATTTGCTGTGAAAATGGACTTGCTCTGCAAAGCAAGTCAAGGTAAATTACATTATAGAAGGTTCATATAGGCTTTTGTTGCTTAGTTAATTTGAACTGGTTTTCATTGATCTAATTCCCCAGCATCGCTTTCCTGCTTATTTGCCTGTCTTTGAGCAGGTTTTGTTTGGGTTTTTTGCAGGTCAGAATTAGCTTCCTGCTGTGATGCAGTTCACAATTTTATTGCTTCTCAAAACAACAGCCCATTGGGAAGTAACATGAGTTATGAAGTGGACAGTAAAAAGACCATCCTCATTACAGAGGACATTTTTAAGATGCTGCCTGTGGTAAGAACTGTATCTTTACCTGTTACTGTAACTGCAGTATCATATGTATATTTTGGGCTAGTAATAGAGCTACTTTGATTCCTCTGGAAAAGACCCATCAGATGCTGTATGCACTTCTTTATTCACCTTGCAAGATTTTTTTTTCAGCCTTCCTCTACTGTAATGGAGGCATGGACAGGGTGTCATAGATCAGATTAGAGGTAGAGTTGCTACAGAACACAAGCTACAGCCCAGCTTGGCAGCCAGCTGAATTCAGAAGTGAATATTCTGAAAATGTTTGCCTTGCTTTTATTATTCCCATTTTTAAAGACATTTCAGTGTGGAAGAACATTTCACATTTTTCATATACCCATGCCATTTCTGGTGCTGTCTTGGCATATAATTTATGAAAACTATCTTGGTGATAAACACAATATAGGATAGAATAGAATAGAATAATTTCAGTTGGAAGGGACCTACAACAATCATATAGTCCAACTGCCTGACCAATTCAGTGCTGACCAACTTAAAGCAAGTTATTAAAAACATTGTCCAAATTCCTCTTAAACATTGAGAGGCTGGGGCATCAACCACAAGCCTATTCCAGTGTTTGACCATTCTCTTGGTAAAGAAATGTTTCCTAAAATCCAGTCTTAACCTCCCCTGGTGTGGCTATGAACCATTCCCATGTGTCCTATCACTGAATAGCGGGGAGAAGAGATCAGCACCTTCCTTACATTTCCCCTCCTCAGGAGGCTGTGGAGAGCACTGAGGCCCCTCAGCCTCCTTTTCTCCAAACTAGACAAATCCAAAGTCCTCAGCTGCTCCTCATAGGAAATTCCTTCCAGCCTTTCACCAGCTTTGTTGCCCACTGGGATGAGGCATTTGCAGCCAGAAACACAGGTTGAGATAAGGAATTAGACTTTGTAGCTCAGGACTTACAAAGACATAAAAGTTCTTGAGACTAGACAAAGAGGTTGTATTTGGTTTCTCCAAATGGAGAGCACATGGGAGCCCTCTTACCCATCTCTGGCCTTCTTGATTTGTGAGATCCCAGCTACCATGTAGTTCTTCCTAATGCTGCTGTCAGTCATTAAGGACTTCATTGCAATATAGGTTACAGTGGTTCCAAATTTAAACTTAATGAAAGAGAATAGTAGTGTTTTATGTGCACATATATGTGCTAAGCTAGCCAGAGTTGTCTGGCCTTTGTATTCTCCTACTGCCTTTTCAGAATTGAACAAAATATTTGAACATGTTGTTTTGTAATATATTGTCAGGCAACATGATGTTTGCTGCTTTCCCCACACTTTTTGTCTTGTTTATAACAGTGTCTCGTCCTGCTTCTCTTTAGGCAGGCTGGTGAGAGAAGGAGGAAGGGTAATGCTTTCCATAAGCAAGTTTTGACTCAATCTTACAACTGGGTTTAATTTCTTCAGTCAAAGTTATCCAACTGTTGGCATCTCTGTTGAATGTCAATGCTCCCGCAGCAGAAGGGGGTGAACAACATGTGAGAAAAGTTTCTGAGGCTGGGATAACAGCCAACTCTATTAATGTCAACTGAAATAGCCAACAATTTACATTCATTTGCTAGGTTGTGATCTGTGCTGATTCTCAGGTGGATGCACTTAGCTCCCACTCAGCTTCCCTACATAAGACAGCAAGCTGTAACAAGAGGAGCAGAGAGGTGAACTGCTAGAAACAGTAACCTTGTCAGTGAGGCCTCACATTCACTATAAGTTAAGCCAAGGCAAATCATTATCCTTTTCAACATCTTCAGGTTTCCCTAAATTCATTGTTTTACTTCAAATGTAGTGTGTGATGACACAAGTGATGAGCATTTACAAAGTTCCCTTCTATTAGCTGAGAAAGTCAATGATTATGTGAAAGTCCCCCGTCTGTTACAGTGCAAAGGAAACTGGGTAAAATTTAAGCTGTTCTCAGTACAAGCTGCTTCCTTAACTTTTCAAGGATTCAATTCACTCCTAGATAGTTTTTGTGTTATGTGTATTTAAAAGATACCCAGTTTTAATAATCCAGTGTTATTCTCTCAAAGTTCTGATGACAGAAGTAGCAGTTCTCAGTCTATTGGTGCCTCTTTTTCACTCCCAGCTGTCAAGGTCTGCCAACCCTGTCTGCCTAAACGGTGAATGCTTTTACGGGGATTTACCAGATTAAGCCTGCAGGAGCAAATCGACAAAAAGAAACAATCAAAAGATTTATAAGGCATTGTCTGTGTCTTTTTATTTGTTTGCAGTCCTCGCCTCTTTCAGTCTATCCCTTCAAGACCTGTGCTGTGGTTGGAAATGGAGGCATTCTGAAAAATTCCAGCTGTGGAGCTGAAATCGATCGTTCTGACTTTGTGTTCAGGTAAGAGCTGCTTCATCTTACTGGAGTGTGTCTTATGTTTCTAAAAACTTGGCAGGCTTGGAAGCCTACCAATGCCAGTTTGTAGCAATGAGGAAGGACCTTTACAATCCTTTCTTTCTGCCTCTCTAAGGATACTACTGTTTTGTAGTTTTCAGAATGCTGCTTCGTAATTAAAGAGGAGTGTAAATGGATACATGTATGATCTATAATTACAAAGACACCTTGCAGTGAAGTGTGATCATCTGAGAACCTGAATTTTCTAGTCATTTAGGATCCCTTAGGAGACTGGTATTAAATGCCATGTTTACCTCTTGTTTAACAAAGAGTTTACTGAGCCATAGTTTGTCTCACTCATGTAATCATTTAACTGTCCTGGTATTTGTCTCACCTTCTGTTAGTTATCTAAAAAATTAGGCATCTATTGAAGTAGGTTTTTTTATCTTGCTATATAGACTGGGAGAAAATCAGGTGTACTCAGAGCATAATTTGGCCCACTCTATCAGTAGGAGTCACACTTTGTAGTTCCTACAAGGGAACAGAGTAACAGAAGGAAGGTTCCAGTTTGCTTGACTTTGTTTCCTTTTCTTACTTTTGGCTAATATTTGGTCTTTCCAGTTGGAAAACTGTCCTAATAAAAGTGGAAAATCTGCATACTAAAATACTAAACTTACTAAGTGACCAACTTTTAAAAAATGCTGGTTTTACATTTTACAGAAATCACTGTTTCTGCAATAGAGCAAGTTACACTGTTGTTAGAAGACACAGTAGAAGACCTTCCGTAGAAATGCATTGTTTAGGCAAGAGGTATTTCCTAGCAGCTAGTGCGGGGCACTCATAGACTGACTTCTGGGATTTTAACTGTGCTCCTGGTTTGTGGTACGATTTATGAAAATGAGCTCTCTGTGCCCTATTTTAACCATCTGTACAGTAGATTAAATATTTTTACTAGAAGTGCTGTAAGCCTTATTTAATATTTGCAAAGTGCTTAGACATCCCTGGGAGCTGACGTGAAAGTGTCATTGCGCAAGAGAGGAATTTGCAAATAATGACTGTAAAGCATTTCTGGTGCACATCTGTTTAAGCAAATGTTTCTCCATTTCAGGTGTAACCTTCCTCCAACAACAGGAAGCATTAGCAAAGATGTTGGCAATAAAACAAACCTCGTGACTGTTAATCCGAGTATCATAGCTCAGAAGTGAGTACCACTGCAAATCTATTTCTGTGCAATCGTGTATAATTGTTTGATGTGATTTAAATTTTGTTGGAAATTCAGTGGGATACCATCATGAGAGCAGTGCATGCGGATTACCTCATTAAGGCTTAGTTCCCGTGTAAAATATGTACTAGTCTAGATGGAAATCTGTTAAACCTGGCCTTTTTTTGTAGCAGAAAGGAGTCAGCATTACCCAGATTAGCAAGAGCCTGACACAAGTCAGCTATTTATGGCAGAGACAACTATTTATGGCAGAGTAAAATTGATGATTTTAGGCCCAAAGCTCTTCTTTTCCCCACCATGACCCTCATGACCCCAAACATTTAGAAAGGAATTGTAATCATAAATAGGGAAAGCCTGGAAATATATGTCTGATTCTATCAGAAGCACTATAAGCACATGTTCTTAGGTAATGTGCTTAGAGGCTGTTTTGATGAAGGCTATTTCCTGAATGGAGGCCCACTTTCTCTAATTCATTTTCTTAATCCATATGAAAGATGCTCTTTTTTTCTCAGCAGAGGTTGTGGTGGGTTTTTTTCACCTTCTTGATGAAAAGAAAATCCAATAAGGCCAGATGACTAATCTGACATCTTCAGCAGGCTGGAACTGCAGCTTATCTATGAAAAGGACTGCTGTGCCATGTTATTTACTGCTTGCTGATCTTACTGTATCTTATTGTATTCTATTGTCTGTCATAACTGTATTGTCAAAAAGACAACATCAGGCAAAACTTTTTTTTTCACCTTGAAAGGAAGAAGGAAAAAGTACAGTGAGTAGATAGAAATTACTAAGACGCATTTTTCATTGATTCAGGGATAGAATTTCATTTTTTTGGATTGAGTACTAACTATGTTAATGCTTACCTGGACCTTTTTGATTTAAATGAATATGAATTATTGCTTTCCCAAAAATAGATTTAGGTCACTGATGTTACTAGGGCTGCACAAGAACATGAGGAAGGAAAAGTGTCCAGTGACTCAGCATCCTTGGTGACTACTGACCTTATCCATGATTTGTCTGGGCTTGATCAAAGTGTTCTGCCACAGATGAACTCATTTTTTAGCCAAATGAAGGCACACCAGGGTTAATAGGAGTTACACTGAAGGAAATAGGAGCTAAACCTGTGTAAGGATGAAATGAGATTATAAGAAGACTTTAGGATTGAAAAAAATTATTTATTTAAATATTCAGAGAAGACTGTAAATGCTTTGGAAGAAGGAGCAGGAAGCAACTTGGTACTGTTTAGCAGAACTAAGTTTGTTTTGTCTTTCAGAAGGCCTATTCTGACATTATGCCCTGTAATTTCTATTTCTGGGTTTGTGGACCAGGTTCGTCTGATGTTATTCTTGATAAGATTAATCAGGATTTTAACTATGTCTGTCAGGGTGTATGATGTAGGCAAACTCTCTTGGACAAGAACACAGTTCTAATGTGTTCTAATGGAGCTGGACTACACTTCTTACAGTGGCAGAGCTGGAAAGGAGAACGAGACAAAGTTGGGTTGTCCAGGTTTCTAGCTAAGGAAGAGCAGACATCTGAATTCTGTCCTGGGAGCTCTTGGTGTACTTTACGCTGAGTAGAAACAGATAAATTCTTGGCAGAGAGGCCAGAAATTCAGCCTTCAGCCACTTTTCCTCCACGTAGGCTCAGAGGTTTCTTGCTTGTTTTGGCTGTGTGACTCTTGCATGCACAGAGGCTCAGGGTCAACAGGAAGGCCTGAGTCTCTCTCATTCATTTTGTTTCAGAGTCTGGTGATAATGGCACTTTTCTGGGAAGCAGAAGCTGTAAGTTTAAACCCCTTCGGGCTGAGAAGGGATGTATCACTCCTTGCAGAATTCAGCTGTGCAAGAGATAGTTGATAACTCCTGTGTGAGGGTTTTGAATGGAAAAGGCAGTATCTGCCGTCCTCTGTCTTGAAGTGCTGCATGAGAAGAGGGTTTGAACCTAAGCAAGTTGTGAAGGGAAATGAAACCAATTTTTCCAGTTTCTGCTGGAACCATTTGTGAAAAGTGGGCTCTGGTAGCCCTTACAAAGTGAAAACAGACTGCTCAAATAGACAGCTCCCTAGGAAAAGGCCTCAGTGCTTTGAATACCAAAGGTGGTTGCAAGCACAAGTTCAGGTGATTCAGAGTAGTCAGATCTATAGAGGACATGAGTTGAGTGATGCCCTTCCTTGTATCACTTCTTTGATAACTTGTGAATTTCACTATTAAGTATTTGAGAGGACCAAATTTGAATTATCCAGTAGTAAGAACTGTCTCTTTGTTGGTTGTTGGGGACCAAAAGCAGCTGAGAATGAATACTCTTCATTTGTGAAGTTAGAGCTCTAAGTCTTTCTAGATCTCCGTATGTTCCTGTGGTAGTCAAAGGAGATAAACAGACATGCCTGTATTTTTATCTATTTTAAGAGTATATCAAATGCAAGTAAAACACTGCAAAAGTTGAGCACACTTTAACACTCCAAGACTGCTCACATATATCCTTGTATTTCTACACAGGGCAGACACTCAGATTCTGAAGAGAGATTATTGTATACCTATTGATGTAATAAATATGCAGTACATATCTTAGTGCATGTAGTTTTAAATAGAAGAAGTATTAATACAGTACTTTTTTGCATTCTCCTTTGAAATTTCTTGAATCAATCAATTCTGTAAACAGGGCCTAGTCTCATTAGCAGTGATTTTGATCTGTATCAGTAGTTCCTGTGTTGCCAGTCCAGTCCTGTGTAGTGTGTTCTTATTATACAATAATCAGATTTTCATAACTGCACATATAACAACATATAATAGGGTGGTATAAATTTGCAGCATAGACAGGCTGAACTGGTGCAGCAGAGTTCATAACTCGTATATGCTAATGCATTTGTGCTGTTTTGGTTTGTAGTATTTATATCAATAGTACATTCCATTCCTAAAATGTTGTACTTTACAGATACAACAAGCTAAATGAAAAGAAGACAGAATTTCTGGAAAACATTGCCGTCTATGGAGATGCTTTTCTTTTATTGCCAGCATTTTCCTTCAGAAGCAACACAGCCACTTCTTTTAAAGTATATCACACTCTGAAAGAGTTCAAAGCAACCCAAAGGGCAATATTTTTTCATCCCACTTATCTAAAAAGCCTTGCCCAGTTCTGGAGAACTAAGGGTGTGAAAGCCTACCGGTTGTCATCTGGTTTTATGATCACTAGTGCTGCTCTTGAGCTATGTGAGAATGTGAAGCTCTATGGCTTCTGGCCTTTCTCAAAATCCACAGAGAAGATGCCAATCAGCCACCACTATTACGACAACCAACTGCCTAAACCGGGCTTCCATGCAATGCCCAAAGAATACAACCAGATCCTTCAGCTTCATGGCAAAGGCATTTTGAAGTTGCAGTTTGGTAAATGTGAGTCAGACTAAAAAGGTAGGTCCCATTCTTACCGCATAAAATGTCTTTTTTTCAGTAATGAGTCAAGGGTCTGTTCTTCCTTAGAGAGACATTTCTACCTTACAGTCAATGGAAGTTGTGTTCCTAAATAAGTGGAAGTTTGGAGCTTTGTGAATAAATATGTGAGCATTAGATGGAAAGTATAGGTAAATACAGATTGTCCCCATAAATAACAGACAGTCAGTACTGTCACCTTATCTCAGATACATGTCTCTGTTAACCTGTGTTTGCTTTGATATCAGTTCCCAGGAACCAGCCCCCTTTGAGAACTGCTTTATTAAAAACATTCACATATTGTAATCTAGAAAAAAAGACAACTAATCCTGGCGCAGCCTTTCCAGATGTATACAGAGAGCAGAGTAAGGATTAAGATTGCTCCACAAAGGAGTAGCATGCATGTGGCCTTGTTCCCTCTTGTTAGGTAAAAATCAAATCAGTGTGCTCTTGCATCCTGCAGAACAGCTTGTGGGCAGCAGTGAGGAAGCTGCTATACACTACAGCAGATCTTGCTGAAGATTTTACCTTGAGGCAGTTCAGAACCTGGGAGTTTGAAATACAGGATGAATTGTTATTCCCTTTCCTCTGTCCTTTTTATCTGCCCCATCCCCCTTGGACCTTCTGTGTATTGCCTCAGAGAAATGCAGCACAGTCTGGCCTCTGACCTTGAGCCAGTTTACTGTGTACAGACTATAGATGACTCTGAAAAGATTTTTCAACATGTTTTCAGTCTTGATTTGCCCTGTTGACAAAATAAGACCAATTTGCATAAATACTTCTTCGTCTTTGAACCTAACTCAGAAATTCCTAAGCTCGGAATACTGTTGTCAGATTTGCCTTTCACAGAACTCCATTTTTCCAGGGGGTTCAAGTTAATATAACAGTAAGTGAAGTGTACAATGGAACTGCCATTGTATAGAATATGCTTTAATTTTACAGATGTAATCTCGTGACTGTATTACTCAAGTTAAATAAATTAAAATAGTATCATTTGTTCAAGCCAGAAATTTTAAGTTTAAAAGCTAAGAGCTTTTCTTCTGGCTAGATTCTGAAATGTATTTGAAACTATCCTTTGTTGATATTTAGAAAACATGCTATCAAAGATACATTTACACTTGGTTTATTGTCAGAGAATGCCAAGTTTTAAAATAGCAAATTGCTAGTACCAAGAAGGCACAATTTTATTCAGTTTCAGGGTTTTTTTGAAAAATACAAAACTAAACTGCTCTTGTAGGTTATTAGAATAATATGAAACCTGTGAGAAGGGACATAGGATCCATCTAGTGAATCTGTTCTCCTATTTCGTGGCAGAATATTACCTAGGAGGAGGTGAATTGTGTATGTATGCAGTTACATGTGGCAAAGGTATGCTTTTTTTGCTTGTAAAAAGTTGCAGTATATAGAAAAGGTTAAGAAATACATAATGTATTTTTCTTACTCACTAAGCTGTTTATACCAAACAGCTTCCATTGTATTTATTATTCCTGTAATGTAAATCCCTGGAGACATACTGTGTAATTTTAATTGTAGTAACTACATCAACTAAGAAAATGAAAGACAGCTCTTTAGAAATACTTACTCTAGAGAGAAGTAGATAGAAGCCACAAAAAACGTTTAAGTATGTGTACCTGTTAATTAAATGCTATTCTTGCTTGACAGACTGAAAATCACTTATGTGGCGAAATTTGCAAAATAAGCTGTAAAGAAAAAAAATACCACAAGAAGAATAAGTTGTGCTGCCCTAATTTACACTTACGTTTCCAAAGAGAAACCCAAAGAAATTAAATGTTTTCAGTATGAGCTACCATTCTGTTAGTATTATCAACTATTAGAGGTAATTGAAATTCTATAATTACTATATTACACTGAAGATAACCTTTTCTAAAAGTTGAACAATCTCCTTTCTCTTTTCCATTTCCCTTTTATGTTCTTCCTGCTCTATGTTCTTTTTCCTGTTACTGAGTATCTGAAGGTTCCTTACACCCTTGGGTGCCCATAGAAGGCTCAGGCAGAACTTTTCTCACGAAGCACTGGGGCACAAAGGTTTGCTGCTGTAAATAGGAAGTGAAGGAAGCTGCTCTGCTGCAGGCACCTATAGGGAGAGTATAACTACATCACATTTAATTGTTTTTAGCAATATTGCTCCTAAACACCATCCTTGCCATTGAAAAGGTGAACTTTTCTTATGGGATAGAGAGAATTGTCAGATGTGAGAGCCTTGTGAAGTCCCCCAACCTGAGAAATTCCATCTGCCTTAATATCTGCTCCTGCACCTTTATGGTCATGTTCAACAGATGTGTACATGCCTTCACTACAGTAGGTGCATACCTATCACAAAGGGTAAAATGTAAAATACAACATCAGCAAAATCTTGAAATGTAATTAAAATAATGGTCTTTTTTATTTTGTGTTAGATTACCACATCATTTTTGCTATCACCCTGCAGCTGAAGGAAGTCCTGTTTGTTCATTGGTTTAACCTGATAAGCCTGAAGGGCATGTCATTAGCTTCAAGTAAACATAGGTTCAAGGAGGGGAAATGACCTGATTCATATTTAAAAATAGAAAGAAAAATCTGATTAGAAAAATTGTCAGATGATAAATTAATCAGACTGGCATAAATTTGATTGCCCAGAAGCCTGGTTAAAATGCAGATTTTGTCTGACCAAGAATCCATTGGGTTTTCTGTTTGCCAGAAAAGGACAGCAGGGAAGATAGTATGTGATTTTTTGACATACAGAACAGTGGCATTAAGCAGCTGCTCAGAGGAGTCAGTCAACAAAAAAGACACCAAAAGAAAGAATGAAACTGAGACTCTGAACCTGGGGAAAAAAATGCTCAATTTTCTGAGCAGAAGTGTGCCAGTGACTAGGAAGTAAGAACTGCTGAACCTTCAACTGTGTGTGAGTGTATCTTACCTGGAAAGTAAAAATTAGGTATGGGTTTTTTTAATTCCAACCAGACAATTAAATACCATCTATTTCTGAGAGAGAACACCAGCGACTCCCTCCACTCAAAGTGGAACTAGCAGATCAGCATCCTGTAGCAGACACAGAATCATTTCAATCTGTAGCTATTTCAAAATATGATTAAGATAATATAATTTGGAACATCTCCATGTTCAGATTAACAGTGGATGTGTTCCCATGAAGATACTGGTTAGACCCAGCCTTAGTTAGCTTAGGAAGCCTGAAGAGAGTGGTGCAGGTGGGGTAGGTGTGAGCAGTTCTGGGGTTATTCAAATGAAGGAGTCCTCCTTCAGAAAGAACAGATGCTTAAGCTAGACCAGGCACTAGCAGTCCAGCTTACCCAGGAGAATTCTGTGAGCTGATGATTCTGTATAATAGATCTCACAGACTCACAGTCTGAAATAAGGATGAAAAAGCAGATGCAGAGGGTGCAATGCATACACAGAAGAGTGAGCTATCTGCTTATTTCAAGTACAGCAAACAGTTTTTTTACTATACAAGGAATATCAATAACGTATTTTATTGTTTTAATTCCAGAGGGTGATGATCCTAAGGAAGACAATTTCTGTGTATCTCAGCAGTTCTGTGTTGGATTTGATCTGATGTGATTTTGTGAGCATTAAACTGCATTATTACAATAGAGAAATATTTTACACTTGGAGAGAAAAGGAAGTGATTTTTTCACATAGTGACTGCTACATTTATGAATTTTGAGTAATCATTTTTAAAATACAAAGTAATGATTATTTCGAAAATTCTGAAACTCCTGGCTATTGGTTTAATTGTAGCAAAGCACAATCTCAGGATGGTGGCAATATGTGACATTCATAATGTTTTGCTTCTTAAAGGATCATTAAAATATTTTGATGTAAGATCTCTGGTTTTGTTGGTGGCTGCATGAGTTGGCAGTGAACATTTTCAATTAAGAACTTGATCCTGTAAATACTGACATTTGTCTACATGTGAAAAGCAATGAGAAGAGCTACAGAGGAGTAATTAATTCAGAACCATGTCATTCTTAGCTTGTCCAAGGCTTCACAGATGATAAAATCCCTCAGGTTAGAGACAGTCAAGTGGTTTATGGGCTTTCATTTTGTGGGCAATAGGTAATGCTGTGGATTTAATGGGCTTTCCTTTTGTGAGCAATAAATAGTGCTGTGGATTTAATGGGATCACTTATGTGAGTGATGGTAATTTTGGGAACATGTGTATGAAGGACCAGAACTGTGCAGTTATTTATAAACCACTCTTCTTGCTTGTGTTCCTGTCTAAGGTCTAGTTCAACTCCAAATGAGGACAGTGAACTAGGTTCTACACTACAACCCCAGAGTCCTGGTAGAGTATGAGTTTGCACATATTCCTGCCATCCCAGCCATGTGGCTTGGCTGATACATGACATGGAATTTTCATTAGAAAGATGATAGTTACCAAACCTTTAATTTCTTCTATTTCTTTTCACCTAGTATAGCTCTTATCAATAGGTGACTACAGATAAGGAAACTGTACTAATCGTTATTAGAAGAATGTTCCTCTTACAATCAACCTCAAGCTCTTCTCATACACCAGGGTATATGAGAAAAGTGACTACATTCACTTAATTTATAACCTATACAGTTCTTGAGCTTTCAGTTTCCTATGTTGTCCAATGATACATGTGGTGCAACATCTTGCAACAAAAGAAAGTGATTTACAGGAGCTGTGACAAGCAGTTGTGCCCTAGCTATGGCTGCTTGTATGTTACTGCTTATGTGCTTAAATGTTCTACCGCAGGGAAAAAACCCAACAAACAAACAACAAAGCAAACAAAACAAAAAAATTGTGATAACCAGATTCTTTTAAGGGTTTCACTGACTTTTTTTGAGTGTCCTTTGAATGCTCAGTTCAAAGATAGTGTCCTTCTCCTCCTTTTACAGCCAGATACTATCAGGTATTTTATTTACTAAAACTCCTTTTGCTAGTCCAGCATTAAATCCCAAATCAACTGATTTAAAGAGCTTTCAGTATTCCAGTCATTTAGGATTATATCTGCAAAAAATTTCCCACTTAAATGAATTGAACCTTATAAAATAAGGTCCAAAAAACCTTTTAAATTGATACTTCCTAAGAGCATTACTTTGCTGTTGTAATATTTGAAAGTTTACCTTGCAGCAGTTTTATGATCACGTAAACACTCCCAGAAGTATTAGAATCAATCATTATGGTTACAGGTCTGTTGGCTGAGACACATTCAGCATCTGGATCCATTTCCAAGATAATGATACCAGAATCCAGTACTACTACTACTACTCCAGCAGAAGTGTCCGTAAATCCTGGTTGCAAATATCAGCTGTAAAGTCAATTTTTGAAAATAAGGGGGTTTTAAAAATATGTAGTGCTTTGGGGTATTGACTGATGGCACTAATACAGTGTGAACCTCTGAATGTCAGTAGGGCTTTTAGCAGAAACAAGATAGCAGAACTGAGTCGATGGGTCCATCTGCGTTACCAGCTGGTGACTGAAAGAGGCGAGCACAATGGTTTGATTCACTCTGATCTGTTCTGGTTCCAGCACCACAAATCCACATTTTTTTTTCACCAACAGCAGGATTTTTGTCATTTTCTGACCGCAGGCACCTGCTACTCATGTGTAGAGAGCTGGCTGCTGCAAGAACCTGCATCCATGTTATGAGTGTTATGGATGATTACTTACTGCAACATCCTAGTTATAGATCAAAGACATATTCGTTCCCAGAAGAGCTCCTCCAATGCCATAAATCACTCACATGGACTGCCCCTGAGTGTTTGTAGCTAGAAGCTGTGCAAAGCGATTTAGTTGTCCTTTGGGTGATGCAAATAGCCAGGCTGAGGAGAAATATGTCATATTTAATACAGAGAGACAAAGGCGCACCTGTGTTCAGGTAAGGACTGTAACTTATTCCAGTCTAGTGTAGTGCAGTGAGATGATCTTGGCTGTGTAGCAGCTACGTGGTTTGTCTTGGGGAAAATTCATGCATTTTTTAGAGGTTCTTGCATCTTTTGTATCCACAACAATTTCAAGTTCTCCACGTGTACAGAGAGATAATGCAAAGGGCATCATTTATTGCCCAGACTAAATTCAATAACTACTTGACATGAGTAAAGGGACAAAACCTGCTTGTGTGAAGTAGAAGATGGGGAGAGGAGAAAGACAAATTTATTTGCAGCAGAGACACTTGTTAGTTAGCACCATATTGCATTATCTCAGTGAATAAATCTAAATAGTATACCATGACACACCATGAACAGCTGAAGTTACTGTGTGCCTGGGCTATTTCTGTGCAACTATGTTACTTAAAACATACCTGTATTAGTAACTGAAAAGATTATTGTAATACATATTAAGAGAGGTTTAACCAAAAAGAAGAAACCTATTCTAGCTTCCTTGATGAGAAGAGATCTTAACTGAAGAAATTTGATTTAGCACTCATAAATAAGAGCAAATGGAAAGCTCTGTAGCATGGACAGACACTTTGACTTTTTAGCACTGTTTCCACAAAGTTTAAATTTGCCATTGACCTGAAGACCTGATCTTTCATGCTCTCAAAGCCCTCAGTGATTTGTGTGGAGCACAGGACTGATAAGGAGTGCATGGAGGAATTGTTAACCTTTCTTACCCTTTTCTACAGAATTCTCTTAACTCCCTGTAGAATAAAAATATGTTCTGTTAGACTTTAGATTAAGAACCTCAGGCCTTGCTCCAGACATGAAGTTATTATGTTAGTTGCATCCAGTTTTCTCTACAGGAGTGCAAATCTTGTACTCAGCTTTATTATAGCTACTGGTGCTGTGTGCTTGGTGGCTGGGTAGTGTTAATTTGTGCTCAGGCTGGAAAGTTAATAGTGGCATTTCTGCGTGACAGGGTACAATTAGATTGATCAAGACTTGCTGAAGTACACTAACTGTGGGAAATGCTGTTTTTTTGGGTAGCTGAATAAATTTTTTCCCATTTATTTTACATCTGTGGCAGGTTAATGTTGAATTAATGGATCTTGCACCTGGCTGGGAATGTTTATGATGCTTTTGCAAGACTGAGCCAACTACAGTTTTGATTAAGGATTCTTGTCCAAAAGTTAGGAAGGACCTTTCAGTTCCCTCTATTTCACATGAGGAATATTCATTTTTAGGGTTTGTGGGCCTCCAGTGCTGTCACATGCTGTGGAATGAATATTGAGATTAAATGGTTTTCTAAATATAGAGACACTGACAACATGCTAATAGTTCCACTGTACCTCTGCAGAGGCTGACAGTGTCCTTGCACATGACTGCATCACAGCATTATTACATTAAAGCCTGCTCAGCTGCTTTTATTCCTTCTTCTCCCCTTAATCTCTAATGTTGCATCTTCCTTTAGCATCCAGCGCTGCCTTGAGTTGGTTTCTTGTCTTCCCCCATGGAGTGCTATTTAGTCCTGTTTAGTGTCTGTTAGGGAATTTGTATGACTATGAGTCAAATGCTGCTATGCCTACAGCATAATAAAACATACTTTAAGTGACTTGGTTTACGCTTCAAGGAAGGGTGGGATATTCATGTTGCCTAACTGGAGGTGCTAAATTTGGTCTGTAGCTGCATGGTGACTTCAACTACAACACCTGGCTAACGCGGTCCAGTCCTCATTCTTGTGCTGCGCTCCTTCCTCTGTGCTGTCTCTGGCTCCTGCCTGATCCTACTGTGGCACACTGAGATGGCAAAGCCCTAACACGGCAACAGAAAGAGAAAATTTGTTCATGCCAACAGAGCCAGGGGAATTCAGACTCAAAAGAAAGGAAGGGATGAGACCACGCATATGGGATCGTAGGAGCACAGCAGAGGCCATTTGTTATCTGACAGCTGTTGGGCGGGTCCAGTGGTTCCCTGAGAGCTTGGTCAAGTGCAGAAGGCAACACCTCTGGGGACCTTCCTGGTCAGAAGGGAGAGATGGGCTCTTGCAAGGGGGGAATTGCAGCATGACAGCTGTTCTGGTGGGCAGGAGCCTGTCCCTCCCTGTAGTGCCAAAAGGTGCTGAAGGTACCTACACTAAGGACTCTAGCTGTCTACACTGCTTGATTATTGCTCCCCCTTCTCTCTTTCCAATTATAGTCATTTTAACAAGCTCTTTGCCGCCAAAACATGCAGTAATGATAAGTGTAAAAAATTCTCAGTTCAATGATGGGATATTTATATAAACTTGCTTGTTATTCAGCATGCCTTTGCTGTCAGTCGCTTCTAATCCCAGCATCTCAAACAGCATCTGCAGAGAACAGAGCTGCACAAGGTCTAGAGGGTTTGAGACCAGTTACTCTCACTTTGATTCTCTTTCCTTTGTACAGTAGTGAGATGACTGACCTTAGCACCGTGGTTGAGACAAGATGAAATTCTCTGTCCTCTGTGATTCGGGAAAAGAAACTAATTTATCTAGGTGACCTAGAACCCTCTGTGGCTCCCTAAATTAGTAGCAAAATATTCCTGCTGTTATGTGTTACTTGATTTTGTTAAGTGCAAGTATCTGGATAAGTTGATTGGTCTGGGTTAATTGATCGTGTACACCTTCGGCCTGCACAGACTCTGTGATGGAGCTACAGCTTGACATAGCAATCTAAGTATAAAAACGTTTGACCTAGAGATCTTTTTTTGTCCTGTCACCTGCTCACCTGGGACAAATCTGTGGAGGGAAATCCTGAATATCTGCGCAGTAGCTTCTCCAGGGACCCTCAGGTCCACAAAGCACAGATCTGCTTGTGTACAGGAGTCAGTGTGAGATCAAGCCCAAGGAATACTCTGTGGAGTGCTTTATTCTGAAACAACTCAATCTCAAATAGCTGATAGCTGCTTGTTGCACACTCTGGAGCAGTAGACTTCTTGCACATGAGCCTTTTAGTTACATGTATCTTAGTCTGAAATATTTAAAGCCAGGAAATCCTTCCTCTTGTGGTACTTCAGCAGCTGGTTTCTTTAATCTCTAGGTCTGCTAGCCAGCAACACTAACAAGGGGATGTCATATGGTATCTACTGTAGAAACCAACTCTCTTTATTTTGAATTCTGTCATTTTAGGCAAGAATATCATCCTTTTCTGAGTTTCAGAGGCTGCTGATCTCTCAGGGTAGCATGGGGAAATCCGTTAGGCTTTCCAGCTACAGCATACAACAAATGGCCAGATTTATATTTATTAAGCTTTGTTCCAGATTTTCACATATTGTTTCTTAATTGGCTCAAAATTATCATTACGATCAAGTAGAGCATGAAACACTCTGCAGCATGCCACTAAACAAAGGGACTATTGCTATTATTTAGTGGTCTGCTTTCATAAAGGCGCATTTCACAATACCTTCCTATTCTGGGCATGCCAGCTCACCAAGGGAATGACCCCGGGTTACTGGGTTATCGTGCACTGGTCCAGCTGCAGTAGCAGCCTGTCAGTATGCTCTTGGTGTCAAGCAAATTCCAGCAATACAAGAGCTTAACGGGTGGGAGTACTCAAGGAAACAGCTTGAGTTTCCTGTAGACCAGGGAGTAAATGTAGGACTGTGGTGTGTGATAACTGAGCTCATCACTCTGTGCACGAACAATAATTGCCCTTTGGTGGCAGGTGTTGACAAATACTAGTTTAAGGATGAAAGGAGTCTGGCTGTGTAATACAAGAGGTGACATCCTCATGTTGCCATCAAAAGAACAGTTAAGTCTGTCTCTTGCTAAATCCTGATGTGCCTTCAGCAATACATCAGTGTTTATTGCTGCACCTAGTACTGCTGTGTCTCATCTTTTGTCATCACTCTTTTCTCCAGCGAGGGAGAAAACTCAGTGCATGATGGAAGTATTTAATGATCCCACCATGATCAAGGCAAGGGCAAGGGCATCCCATGATCATGGCATCAAGGCAAGGGCCCATCAGAATGAATCATGCTAATAGTTGTGACAGGATAGCCTACTCTAAGACAGTATTGCTGGTTTTAAATTCCTCACTATTCACTTTAGTCTCTGACAAGAGGAGATTCTTCACAGCAAGTCTGTAGTTCAACAACCTGCTAGGCTTCTCAGCTATTGGCTTGGCTGTGATATGTTTCCCTAAAAACACCTCCTTCTTGGTGTATTTATTGTCAGTGCTTACAGACAAACCCATTCTTAAATTCTCATGACACTGAAGTATAACAACTAACATTTCTACATGTTTTATATGTGCATTTTATATAGCAGCTTCGTATGTATTCTCTATGTTATTATTCTTGATATTCTTTTCTTTGAGTGCCTAGTTAAAATTATTTTAAATATACATTATTTTTTTTACCACCAGAGTAAAGTGTGGGAAGTTACATAATGTCACCTAAAAAAACAATGATACAAGCCAAAATAATTTTAGGGGTATCTGACTGATTTCTGGAGGAGTATTTTTACTAGTCATTTGGACACTTGCTTCTTAGGTTTACCTTTCTAAGGTGGGTCTAAGAGGCCACCTCTGCTTCTGATTTAGTTCAAGATCTGCAAGGGAGAAGACAGGTGACTGGATAGGTCATGCACAGGGCTGCTTCTAAGGGATGGCATATGCATGGTTTTTCTTTTCAGAAACTGTTCCACATGTCAAAATGTAATTCCATGAAGTTGCCATGATAGCTTTTGCCCAGAGGTTTCATTGTCTCTAAAAATGTGTATTGTTTGCATTCATTTTAGCTCCATTCTTTTCAATGCAATTATCAAAGCAGAGCTTATTCCCCATGGAGCTGGTACAATTGTGCTTCTCCACATGCTCCAAGCTCTGTGTGAAGCTGCTAGTGCAGGCTCTGCTACTGCTGTTCCCAAAAGGTTCCTCAAATTCTCTCAGTGCTGAACTTATTTATGTTTTCAGATGTGAACTTGATATTGTCCGAGTAGAATGTGTGCAGCCTAATATAGAAATGTCTCTGCACAGAGTTTAGGAGGAGGCAGGAACCCCTCAGCTGTGTGTGTGCTTTTATTACAGAAAACCAAGATGAAGTTGTATTGTTGAATCATCTGTTACAGCTCATTTAATTTGTACTTTGTTTTCATGTTTTAAGTGCCTGATGATTTTTTGTCAAGGAGGCAATGGTTTCACTGTTATAATGCATACTTAGAATTCTGTACTTGTTACCTGTTCTGTAATAGAATATTTTTGCAATTTCTGTTTGGAAATAAAGACTTATTAGGCATAATTGTGGGGGTGTTTTTCTTTTGTGAATTCCTGTGACTAAACAATCAGAAATCAGTCTTCTGAAGCAGCAGCATAGAAAATGCATTAGTCTCATTCTTCTGCAGCAGTATTAGCAACCAACAGTAGGAAGGCAGACAATTCCTTAAAATTGTGCAAGAAAAAAGCAAACTGTGCTTAAAAGCAGGTATAGGGGTTGGGGCACTGGTGCATGTTTAAGTATCTGTTTCTTAAATAATATCTCCATGTGATTTCAGTCTTTTCTGTTCTTGAATGGCAACACAGTTAACCATCTTCTTTTGTTACTTGCAATGACTTGAAATACTTTTCAGAAATTATTTATTGAAGGAAAATCAAATGAAGAAAGGAACTAAACAAGAAAAAACTAATGTTACCATTTTCCTTTAAAAATAGCTCTTAACTTTGAAAACTATCTCTAAAAATAACTGAACATTGAAAACAATGATTAATGGAAAATGTTTAAAATCACTGATGCAAAAGTTTTTCATACAAAATACCATGAATGCATGTCTGATAGACGGGCATCTAGTAGATTTCTGCACATGTTTTAGTGGCTTATGTGGGATTTTTTCTTAATATAGGTTTTGGTCACATAAACAGATACTTACAGCGAACAAATTTCAAAGAGATAAAGTTCAGAGAAAGAATTTTCGCTCCAAGCACTTACTTTTTACTTTTGGACAGAAGGCAGCTGTATAACTTCTGTGCTACTTGCTGTGACTTCTCCAAATAGAAGCTGACTGCCTCATTAAATCAGGTCAAATATGTTCATGCAGCTGTTTTGTGAGGAGGACTATTATCCTTTAGGGCCCTCTAGGGACTGAGCTGCAATTGGCAAATTTTATTGCAGACAGAACAGAGGGTTAGAACTGAAAGCTTTTATTTGGCCTCACAGACCATCAAGTGGTTTCTGCCTAAAGATTAAGATTGGATCTTTGTGGCCTCCCTCCTTCCCATAGTGCATGAGTCTTTTAAAGATCATAGAATTATAGAATCAACTGGGTTGGAAAGGACCTCTGAGATCATCAAATCCAACCCTTGATCCAACACTACCGTGGTTACTAGACCATGGCACTCAGTGCCACATCCAGTCCCATCTTAAAAACCTCCAGGGATGGAGAATCCACCACTTCTCTGGGCAGCCCATTCCAATGCCTGATTACCCTCTCTGTAAAGAATTTCTTCCTAATATCCAACTTAAATCTCCCCTAGCAGAGCTTAAGCCCTCTTGTCTTAGTGATAGCTGTCTGGGAGAAGAGACCAACTTCATTTCATGCAGTTGTAGAGAGTGATGAGGTCTCCCCTGAGCCTTCTCTTCTCCAGACTAGACAACCCCAGCTCCCTCAGCCTCTCCTCATAGGACTTGTGTTCAAGTCTCTTCACCAGCCTGGTTGCTCTTCTCTGGACCTGCTCCAGCACCTCAGTATCCTTCCTGAACTGAGGGGCCCAGAGCTGAACACAATACTCAAGGTGTGGCCTCACCAATGCAGAGTACAGGGGAAGGATCACTTCCCTGCTCCTGCTGGCCACACTGTTCTTTATACAGGCCAGGATGCCATTGGCCTTCTTGGCCACCTGGGCTGGCTCATGTTCAGCCTCCTGTCCATCAGCACCCCCAGGTCCCTTTCTGCCTGGCTGCTCTCCAGCCACTCTGCGCCCAGCCTGTAGTGCTGCAGGGGGTTGCTGTGACCAAAGTGCAGGACCCGGCACTTGGCCTTGTTGAACCTCATCCCGTTGGAATCAGCCCATCTCTCCAGTCTATCCAGATCCCTCTGCAGAGCCCTCCTGCCTTCCAGCTGATCAGTGCTGCCCCCCAACTTAGTGCCATCTGCGAAAGATGGTCAAAACCAAAGAGTTTCTTTTGTTTGTTATACTGACACCTGGAATTGCATCTATGAGTGATGCAGATGGAAATGTGTGCTTATAGTCAGAGCAGTTTCTAAAGCAGAAGTAGGATTTCTGCTGTGGAAAGTGTCTGAGATTGAGCTTAGACATCTCAAATATTTATGAACAGCCAATGTTGAAAGAGCAGCACTGCCTGGTGATCAGGACTACTTGGTCCAAGTACAGAATAACTGAGTGCTGCCCTAGACAAAGCATTGCCTTTTCGTCATCTCTTGCTTAAAAGGGGAGAAGTCTGGGAAAAGTCAACTGGGCAAGAGGAGAGTGGGAGGGAAGCTGCTGTGTACTGAGGTTGTGCCTGTCAAGCAGTTGTTGTACCTCTGGATCACACCAAGCACAAACTGTCCTAGAGGCAGAGCATCTCCCATCAAGATGGTACTCCTGCTCTGGAAACACATGGCCACTAGTGTTAGAAGGGTTTAAGACAGGGATTCTTCCCATGAGCAACGATATTTTCCAAGCCCAGGTTAGGTTTTCCTCTTGCCTCAAAATACTGTTAGGCAAAAATTGCCACATATAGATGCTAAAACATGAGGGCACTGGGTTAGTCCAGGAGAGGAGAATGGCCAAAGTCCACAAGTTGAAAGCCATGCAGTGAATTAGAGAAGCTGGGGTCACAGCCACAGCACAGCCAGCAGCTGGAAAAATACACATATGGGCTGAGGAAGTCATAAAAATTTTAAAAAGTGAGGGAAGATTGCCTCCCTCTCTCGAATTCCAGTATGAACCATGTTCAGGTAACTAAATGTGCCTGGGTTTTGAGATACACAGCTAAGTTTTACCTTGCTTCTCCCATCCTATATCAAGTGTTTGTGTCATTCTCACTCTGCAACAGAGCAAATTAGTAGTGAATAGGAATGTTAAGGTCTCATGGTCTCTGCAAACTGATAGATGGAACCATCTGGTTAATGGAGATACTATAATGAAAGCACTGCTTTTTAAGTATAGCAATGCGGATCTTTTATCATGTAAGTGATAAAAGAGAGAGCCCACTGAGGACTGAATTTAAGCTGCTGTCTGTTTTCTACAGCACAGGCAAGCAAAGCTGAATTATTCCAGGAGCTCACATCCTACCACTGTCGTTGGAAGAAGAAATGCTGGCTGTGCTGGGAAAAAGATATAAGCATTAGAATGGAATAACTTTCATCTTTGAAATTACTTTTATTAGGTAATTTGAAAGACTGGTAGGGCAAAAATAATCTGACAATTCCAAGTGCAGTTCTGCTTGTGTAACTCCAAACCTGCAGGGACATCTTTTTGTTTAGCTTTTAATCTTCTTTGTAAGGACAAAAATTGCTCTTGTATTACATGTGTGGAGTTTTAACGGAGTAAAATCACTCAGAAAAGTTCCCTCAATTCGAACTGCCCCTCTAATACCAATACTTCCCCTTGAACAATATGCATTGTGGAAAACCTGCTGTGAACCCAGGCTGGACCCTGGGAGTGGGCTGCCTTCTCTGCCCTCTAACAGAGCACAGGCACAGCTCCTGCCTGTGGGCTGCTGCTGACCCCCACCCAGCCCTGTGATGCGCCGAGGAATCCTGCCAGAAAGGCAGCAGTGATGGGTCTGAACCACCTGTAGGAGAGGAAGGAGTTGAGGCAGGTGGCCTCAGTAAATGTCCTAAAGCTGGATTTTGATATAAAAGAGAAGCAAAAGGACTCCCACCCTAGATGGATTTTAAAATAGTTGGTTCTATTTTCAGAAATACAGGATTTTTAAGCTCTCCAGATTTGGATCCAGGATCCAAAAAGACAATGATGTTCTCTGAGGCATTGGAATAGAGGAGTAAGGGACGATATTTAAGATACTCTGGATATCCTTGTCTGTGATAAATCATGGAGAAATGTTATGAAGGGAGGATGAGGGGGGTGTGATTACTAAGTGGCAGAGGGAGTAATCTAAAATGGGAAATTGCAGTACTCTGACATTGAATACACGGTTCTCCATCAAATACTGGTATAGAATAACTTCTTTTTAAAAAGCCAGACATGTTGAAGCACTGAATGGGCCAGAGTGAGAGGCAAAGCTAGCAGCTGGGACACAGGTCTACCAGTGTCCTTGGGAATCTCACCTTGCTCTAAAGCTGAGCAAGATGGCAGAAGAAATAGCCTGAGATTCATCTCACCAACCACTCTCCATTTCAAGGCAGGGAGATTTGTATGCCCAGCTCCACGGTCCGTAAGTACAGGAGGCTACTTCACAGTCAGGGTGACTACTTTTTATATAAAT
>NW_020955994.1:389202-391136 GCF_003031625.1 Empidonax traillii | reverse complement strand
CAGTGTCCTTGGGAATCTCACCTTGCTCTAAAGCTGAGCAAGATGGCAGAAGAAATAGCCTGAGATTCATCTCACCAACCACTCTCCATTTCAAGGCAGGGAGATTTGTATGCCCAGCTCCACGGTCCGTAAGTACAGGAGGCTACTTCACAGTCAGGGTGACTACTTTTTATATAAATTTCTACATCACAAAAACCTACACTTATTAAATCGGTCCCATCATTCCTGTCCTACACTTTCCCAATCTACACTGAATGTTTCTTTTACAGTGCCCTAATCATAGAGCTCTGAACTCTGTTGGCACTATCTGCTCTGCCGCAATACAGATAATAATTTCTAGAACGGAATCTCTTTCTCTGAATATATTTAACATCTTTCAGAAGAGTCTAAAATAGAAACTCTAAGAACATTAACTTAGAGCACTTTTCAAGTTCATCTTACTTGCAGTCCATTAAAGTGAAGTGACAACTGAGGTATGACATGAAGTAATTATACTGATTGTGTTGTATATGCTCTGCAGGAGCTGAATGATTTGCTGAGGATATTAATTTCAAAAGTCAGACAGCAAGAGATCAGATGAGATGAAAGATCACTGCAAAGTGACCTCAGACCAGGGGAAAAGAAAAGGAAGAGGGGGTAGTATGGCCCAGCTGAGGAGTTCAGTGCTGTACAGTCTAGCAGTGAACTGAAGCAGATTCTGGTATCTGACATTCTGACACCAAAGGTGGTTTCCATGGAACTGAATGCAGGTGTCATCACTGCAGTTCAAAGTCACCGCTGTGGGTTCCCTTTATGGTCTTGGTGAGGAGTATAATTCATCTGGCTTGTTTTAGGTGTCTATGTTGGGATGTGATAAATTGTGCCCTAGATTCCCTGGTTTATGAATAGAGTGGAGGGTGACTAGCTGGGCCGCCCTGGCCCATAGTTCAGTGTTCCAGCCTGACGGACTATGGAGTGGGTGAAATGCAGATACGACCCCAGACTGAGCTACCATCTACCCTATTCATACAAAGTTGTGACCAGGGAAATAGTAACTATCTAACATCACTTAGAAATAGCATGTGAGGAGATCAGGTTGATAAGGATTCTCTGAAAGAGAATAGGGATAGATTCACCTTTGTGAATAACAAACATACTGGACTTAATTTCTTTGACCTCTAAAACAATTTTCACGGTCACATAAAGTTAATCAGAATGGAAAAGCTCTTTATCAAATGTTCACAGTAGAAATCAGTATTGGATTTATGTTCTTGAACTGTTGTGCAGCCCTGAATAGATACATTAAAAGTAGCTTAATCCGATTGTACTTTGGCTTTAGCTTAGTTCAGCAATCTAGCAATGCAAGTAAAACTGCTTTCACTTAGGGATTGTCGTTGCTTCACTTGAATAAATTCATTAGCAAGGCATAAAGTAACTGTGATTCTGCAGGGCTTTGGGTAAGCCATGGGCTAGATCTTCCTGAGGGAACCAAAACTGGAGATAAGTAATAGCCAGTTCTCAGTGTAATACAATACTTTGAAGAGAATGTCATGAACTTGACTGGGCAGTGTATTCCTTGAATCTGGATATCCACACTCAGAGAAAGGTAAGCAGGAGTAAAAGCATGATTCTGTGCAGGGACCCCCACACTCATTATGTTCCCATGGCTTCTCCTGTTGTTTGCCAGAAAAAGTGTCAAACTACTTTAGTTTCACTAAAGTTTTGACTTGTGGCACACCCAGACCAAAACAAAAGTCTGTACTTGTCATGGTTATTGCTGCTACTGACTCATGGACTTCATAGAAAAACACAGGCAGTCCCTGAGCTGAAGGCCCTGGACTCAAGGGCTCTGAGCACATGTCCAGGGATCCCTGGTCCCTTGTGGTTTTGGCTGCTAAGGCTCATCCTGTACTGAAGAAGAGCCTGGCCTATACAGCCTGCCCCAGGGTAACCAT
>NW_020955994.1:384853-389062 GCF_003031625.1 Empidonax traillii | reverse complement strand
GCTGCTACTGACTCATGGACTTCATAGAAAAACACAGGCAGTCCCTGAGCTGAAGGCCCTGGACTCAAGGGCTCTGAGCACATGTCCAGGGATCCCTGGTCCCTTGTGGTTTTGGCTGCTAAGGCTCATCCTGTACTGAAGAAGAGCCTGGCCTATACAGCCTGCCCCAGGGTAACCATCTGGGCTGATATAGCCACCTTGTGTAGTGACAAACAGGCCCTTTATCCCATCCATCACAGTGCTCTTATGCCTCCAGTAACAAAAGAGAGCCAATTTAAACAAGAGGTTTAGTTTTTGGCATCAAAAGATCACCTTGCTCACTGATTAAGGTTGTATCCTTGCATGGCACCATTAACCATCAGTACTCCAGCCTGTGCAGCACAGGCACCATCCATAGGTGATAGTGAGAAGGGATGCCAACCAGTTCATGGCCATCAGGAATCTTTTCTCTCTTTCCATGCACCTGGAAATGAGGAGAGATGTTGCAGTTAAGGAGGGAAAGATGCCTTTGTAGGGATTTTTTTGTTCTTCATGTAGTGAAAGTAAACAGCAGTCTCTGGATTTCTCCATGGCCAAGCATTTAGTCCTCTATTACTCCCTCTGCAAAACGTGGCCAACAATGCTTGGTCCTCTCCCAGTAGTGTTATGGGGGTAGATAGTACATCTTGAGATCTGTTTATGTCCTGTATGATGGAGACCATGCGTGACCTACAGACAGATGGCATTTCCTCTCCCTACAACCTGCAGTTTATCTCTTGCTGCTATTCCACAGCTTGATCTATGCTTGGTTGGCCATGACATAAAGCACAACTGGACAGTTTAGATGCAGAGTACTATTATCATGAAATTTAAATTACAAAGATAAAAAACCAGATCAAAGAACAAGGAGAGAATGTAACATTTTTGATTAGCTTCTTTCCTGAGTTTTCTTAACTTAAACCAGAGGTGCTTCTGTCTTCCTGTAATAATCACCCATTTCCAAGAAATGAAAATACACTTGCAAAACTAATAAATGAGAATCTATTTCCGAGGATATTTATTTATGCGCCTGGCACTTCAGGGTATTTAGAGGGTAATCTCAAACTGTGAGCTCTGCACTGTGTGAATTTAGAAGCAATTTTTGTAAATGTCAAGTATTTATTACATGAAAAAAACATTTGGAGTGTGGAGCAGGTCCCCAGTGATATACAGTGCATTTGGGGAAAGGCTTCTTGGATGAACAGAAATAATATTTGAGACACAAAGAGCAAATCCTCTATTTGAAATTGCTTTGTGTACGTGGAAAGGAGCTTGAACAAAGGTAGACGGCTAGCTCAGTATTTTGCTTTCTCTTGTGCATAAAAGAGTGGGTTTCCAAGCCTTTTATATCCAAGCCTGTACCAATCTGTCTTTTCTCAGTCCTGAGGCACTTCTGGTTCTCTTTCTTACTCCCATAACAGCTCCAGGAGGCTCCGTTCAGACTGCAGGCAAATAAACCCTGCAGAATTTATTTGTATAGGATTTTACCCACATAATATCTTACCTTAATGTCAACATATGTCAAAGTGCGAAGCAGTAAAGTGCAAGTCCACAACTGGACGCTGATGATACGGAATATAAGGGACTCTGATCTCTTGTGAGAAGTCCATGGTGTCTTTGTTTTGCTTGGAAGTATGAGACTTATCAGAAGCAAGGGAAGGAACACTTAAAGGTGGCCTTGCAGTGACATCAGCCAGCTCCCTCAGCACTCAAGGATGCATTCTGTCAGGAGCCAGGGCTTTATGTATGTCCAGTTATGTTTTCTCTGACCTGATCCTCTTCCAGCAAAAGTATACCTTTCTTGCTCCAGTCTTTCGCCCTGGTCTCTGAGGATTCCTGAAGTTGTATCTTTCTGGCAAAAGCTTAGGTGAAGAAAACATAAAGTACCTCAGTCTTGTCCATATCCTGTGTCACCAGAACCCCTGTCCCTTTCAGCAGAAAGCCGACATTTTCATTAGTCTTTTTTTCACCTTACATATTTATGGAAGCTTTTCTTGTTGCTCTTGACATTCGTTGCCAGACTCAACTCAAGGTGCCTTTGGCTCTTTCCTAACTATGCCTGTAAGCTCAAATGGTGTCTCTGTATTTCTCACAGTTTACCTGACCCTGATCTCACTTTCTGCATACTTCATTTTTAGGTCTGAGTTTTGCCAGCAACTCCTTAACAGTCCACACAGGCCTCCTGACATTTTTGCTTGATTTTCTGTTCTTTAGGATGGATTGTTCTTAAGCATAAGTAATGTGATTGTTGATTATCAACCAGCTTTCTTGGACCCCTCTTCCCTCCAGGGTTCTATCCCATTTTCAAGAGGATCCCTGGAGAGGCCAAAGTCTTCTGTCCGAAAGGCCAGGGTTGGGATCTTGGACTTTGCCCTGCTGTCTTCTCTTAGGATACTCCACTCTACCATCTCTTGGTCCCTGCAGTCAAGGCAACCTTTGACTTTCATCCCCAGTGAGCCTTCCCTTGTTTGTAAGTGTGAGGTCCAACAGAGCACCTCTCTCTGCTGGCTCCTCTGTCACTTGGGTCAGGGAGTTTTCATCAGTGCTCCCCAGGACCCTCCAAGGGTGTGCTCTCCCTCCAGCAGATACTGGTGTGATTAAAGTCCACCATGAGGACCAGAGCCAGAGAATGTGAGGTTGTGGAAGGTCTCATCTACTTTTTCTTCCTGGTCAGAGCAGACACCCTCTACATCAGGTACCTCCTTCCCCATGGAGGTGTCTGATAGCTTGGGGTGGAGGTGCCTGATGGGGCTGGGGCTGCCCCATCCATCCTTCCACACCAGCCTGCCCTGTTCCCTGGCTGGAGGAGGTGGGACAGCCCCTGATGGTGAATTTGTTCCCTGCCAGTCTGTATGGGGAGCATCTTACAATGCCTGTTCATCTTATGACAGTGGAAGTCAAGGTTTGTGGATAGAGGTCCTGTATTTTATTAGTCCATCTAATAAGGTTGGGAGAAAATGACAAGCTTTCATCAGAAAGCTTTTCTTCATCTCTGAAATAGATGCCGTGAAGTGCAAAGCAATTGCTCCAAGGTCAATTAGGTGTATAGGAGCTCCACTACCTACAGGAAAAGGCAGCTAGAGAACTATGAGTTAAGGGAGAGAAAAGCTAAGAACAGATCTTGCAAAGGACAGAGCACCAAGTAATTTATAGCCTTTGAGGAAAATGGAGAGGTTAGTGGTGAAGAGGATATAGCAGCTACATGTACTAAAGTTCAAAATAAAGCCAGGAAGGAAGAATTATATGGAAGTCCATTTGAATAGAGTTTTCATCAGAAGTGGACAGCAATTAAAAAAACAAACAAAAAACCCCAACCCCCCCAAAAAAACGGAAAAAAAAAAAAACAAACACCAAAAAAACCCACACAACAACAACAATAACAAAAAAACCAACAAATCACCACACAGAAAACCAAAACAAATGCCCAAAATAAAACAAGACAAGAAACAACAAACAAAAAAACCAAACCAAAACAAAAGAAATAAATAAAACCTCATACAAAACCCAACAAACCCTAGAAGCTAAAAAATTGAAAATGCTGATTAGACACAAAGAGATTTTTTTGAGACACTTTATGTCCTAGTTTCATCTGGGATAGGGTTAATTTTCTTCCTAGTATCTGGCACAGTTCTGTGTTTTGGATTCCATATGAGAATCAAGTTGATAACAAACTGATGTGTTGGTTGTTGCTGAGCAGCTCTACCCTTAAATCAAGGACTTTTCAGCGTCTCATGCTCAGTGAGGAGGGGCACAGTTATCTGGGACAGAGCACGGCCAGGAGAGCTGACCTGAACTGGTCAAAGGGATATTCCACACCATAGGATATCATGCCCAGTGTCTAAACTGGGGGAGTTGGCCAGGAGGGGCTGATTTCAACTCAGGAGCAGGCTGGGCATTGGTCAGCAGGTGATGGGGAAGGGAGGGGGAAGGGGAAAGGAAAGGGGAAGGGGAAGGGGAAGGGGAAGAGGATGAAGAAGGGGAAGGGGAAGAAAAAAATGCCAAAACCCACAACCAAAGAAACAAACAAAAAAACCACACCCAAATTTAAAAGGACAGTGAAGGGAACTACTAAAAGCTGAGAGAAGTCATGTCCAAATGAGAAACCCAGGAAAGTCTGACAATTGAAAAGTCGATCTCTAGAGGGATGGACTAAATACCAGTTTCAAGAAGCAAGTTGCTAATAAAAAAAAA
>NW_020955994.1:381842-383503 GCF_003031625.1 Empidonax traillii | reverse complement strand
CATGCCTCATGAATCGGGTGGAAACATCTGCAGGATTTTATAAGCTTTGTGGGTAAGGGTGATGCAATGGAAGGTTTTTGTCAAAAACTTTTGTATAACACTTACTGCAGATTCTGACGAGATACCCTAAGAGGGCCTATTCTCCCTGTTTTAGGCTAGAAAGCAGAAAATCACTATAGAAGGAAGCTGTCAGTGGGCTGCCATAAGTACTTACACACTGGATTTTACCATTCAGTTCAGTCCTCAATGACCTAGACGAGGCTGTCAGGCAGCTTGACAAAAGTTTTCAGTTGGTACAAAATTATTAAGGGCAATCAGTATTAATGCCAAGCTCAAAGTTGCAGAGGGGTATGGCAGTCTTGGTTAACTGGGCGATCAAACAGGGAATGAAACTTTAATGTTAATGACGGCAAAGTAGGGGGGAAAAAAAGTCATAGCTATCAGTGCTTAGAAAAGAGATCTTTGAGTGACGGTGGATAACTTTCTGATAACATCAGCGCAGTACTGAGCAGTGATCAAAAATGTAGCTAGGATATTTTTACTTACTTTAAAGGTAGCTGAGCGCAAAACAGGAGTTCCCATTATGTCACTCTGTTGTTGCTCCAATGCACATCTTGAAAACTGCATGTTATCTTAGTCACCTTGTTTTAAATGGATTGTAGCAGAACTAAAATGAGAAGTAAAGTGATGAGGATTATTAGGGTTACAGGATGACTTCTTGATGAGAAGACACTATAAATGTTGGAACATGCAGAGGTGCTGGAGGAGAGCTGCTAGAGAACCACAGAATGGTTTGTGTTGAAAGGGACCTTAAAGATCATGTAGCTATAACCCCCCTGACATGGGTAGGGACACTTTTCACTAGACCAGGTTGCTCAGAGCCCCCTCCAACCTGTCCTCGAACATTTCTAGGGGTGAGAAGTCTGTCAAATGAGGGGTGACATGGAGGGGTTGAATACCATGCCTCATAACACAAGAACTCCTACAAAGGCAGCAAAATAATCAGACAATAAGGATAAAACAATCAAAAGAAAATGTTCAAATGTTCTTCCCTGGTATACTGTCATATTATGAAATACAGGCTGTTAGAAGCTAAAAATAAAGAACTATTCATATCAAGTCAGACAAATTCATCAATGGTCTGGATAAAGCCACTGACACAAAAAGCCCCTGAATTTTAATTTGCCTGAAATAAAAGCTATTCCAGGGATTGGAGCCATGTTCCTTATACCATTTTTGTCAGCAAGATCTGTAGGAGACTGGGTGGATCACTGATTTGACCCAGTCAGGCTGTTCATATGTTGTTTTAGAGCTCTGGCCTTTACTTCACCTCCCATCTGCCAGGCCACCACTTTCTATGGATCCTTTTCCTGACCATTGAGTATAACTTGATATAACAAAGCTAAATTTTCTGGGGGAGTTGATCTTTCCCCTCTTCATAGCCCTGATGAGATCCCTCTGCAGTGCCATGTCCAGTTCTGGGCTCTGCAGTACAAGAGAGAGATGGATTTACTAGAAGAAGTCAAGCCAAGGGGCACAAAGACAATGCAGAGGCTGGAGTACCTGACACAAAAGTAGAGGAGAGCTGGGACTCTTCAGCCTGGAGAAGGCTCAGAGGGGTCACATCAGTGTGTATAAACAACTGATGACAGGAATACCAA
>NW_020955994.1:377623-381546 GCF_003031625.1 Empidonax traillii | reverse complement strand
GCTCTGCAGTACAAGAGAGAGATGGATTTACTAGAAGAAGTCAAGCCAAGGGGCACAAAGACAATGCAGAGGCTGGAGTACCTGACACAAAAGTAGAGGAGAGCTGGGACTCTTCAGCCTGGAGAAGGCTCAGAGGGGTCACATCAGTGTGTATAAACAACTGATGACAGGAATACCAAAGACAGAGCCAGGCTCTCCTCAGTGCTATCCAGTAGCAACAGGCAATGAAGTGAAAAACAAGAAATTCTGTTTAAATACAAGACACAACTTTGTCACTTTGAGAGTAACTGAACACCAAACAGTATTTAGCCAGTATAGAGACATATCCTACCAATGCAAGAATTTCCCACTTCAGACCCCTCTTAGATCACAGTCCAGTATTTTTTAGCCTAAGGCAGCAGGGAAATAGCTTTGTGCCGTTTGGCAGGAGTGGTATAGGCACACACTTCCACGGCTGCCCAGCTGCAGGGCACTAAGGGCTGAGGGGGGAAAGCTGGGGGCAGCAAACCTGTCATACACTGCAGCAAGCATCATCAAAGAAGGACTGCTGGAATAGAAAGTATGTTTGCAATTGCAACCTCCAATTTGAAAAATAAACTTTAAAAGTACGACAGTAATAGTTTCAGTAGGTGGGAGCCAAGGTAGTTTTGCAGTATTTAAGTATTAGCTAGAATGGAAACCTGGCCTGGACATGGAACACTTCAGCCAGCAAAAACTCCCCATATTACTCACTTTTCCCTTATGGTAAAGCTGGTTATATAAAAGGGCAGAGTTTTTCTAGCTTGTACATTGTTTTGACATCCACTAATTCTATAGGGTGTCTTATTGGGAAATCTGGGCTTAAAACCATCCCCCTAGTTTGGAAAACATGGACTTTGAATCTGCGTCATTCTCAGACCTCACACCTGGCCTCCACCCTGCTGCCAGGTACCCATCTAAAAGATTCATGGACTGAGTCTGCAATGGATGGAGTTCCCTGTCTTCATAGCAATCCCTGGGGCTCTGTGCTTTGGATTTGTGACTAAAACAGTATTGGTGACACACTGACCCACTGGCTGTTGCTGAGCAGTGCTTGCAAGGCATTAAAGCTTTCTCTTTATTTCCCTCTCTGATCCATCATCACGTTGGCTGGGTGTGGGAAAGACACTGGAGGTAACAGTTGGGACAGCTGAACTGAACTGGCCAAAGGGCCATTCCATGCTTAATCATGCAATGTCATGCTTAATCAGCTCAATCACCAGCAATAAAGACTGAGGTAAAGGAAGAAAAAGGCTTCCAAGGTGGCCATTGTTGGGACACCACCTGGGCATCTGTCTGGGTGCACACTGGGGCATAGTGCGTGATTGCCTTTATTTTTCCTGGCACTTTTTCCGCTCTTTTTCCTTCACCTGTTAAACTGTCTTTATCTCCACTCACGAATTGCCTTACCTTTGTTTTTAGTGTTTTCTCTCCCATCTCACTGAGAGGGACAGGGGGCAGCAAGCCTCTGTGTAGGTATTTGGCCACTTGGCTGCGTTTAACCCACCACTCTTCTCCATCCTGACCATGCTTTTATTTGCTGTCTGCCAAGTCTGTGACATTGTCCTGGACTTCAGAATCACAACCAGTAGCAGAGAATAACTGCAGAGCAGTTCTTGGGGAAAGCAGTGTCTTTCCCTTTGCAGCCATACCGTCTCTGATGGTTCATTGTGGGCAAGGATCCACCAGCGAGGAGAAATGCTCCACGTAGGCCGCCTTCTCCTTGCAGTTCATGCCACCCACCACAGGGAGACAGCTGTAATACATCTGTGGAAAAGAAATGTCAGGCTGAAGTGTTTGTACAGAAACTACGACAGACCGCTGTGCAGAGATGTTGGCTGCTGTGGAGTTGCCCTTTCTTAAAGCAATGAGTTTGGTTGCTGCAGACTGAAGCCCACAGCCAGTTTTTACCTCTGGCCAGTTCATGGGCCTGGGGAATGGCCTTGACTGGGTTGTGAGAGGGTCTGTTAGCCAGAGCATTGCTGTCCATAGTGCAGAAGAAGGGAACAGTGGAATAAAGGATGCAATATGCTGCAGAGAGGAGTCCTACAATTAAGGTAGCTCTACACTGTTGGAGAAACAGCTTTTCCCCTGTTTGTGCTACAGCCTTCCTGCTGAAGGTAGGTACCCCACAATGCCTGAGCTTCATTTTGTGGGGACTTGTTCTGAAATCAAAACTGGAAAAGTACCTAGACCTGAAAACAGCAAGTGTCTTAAAAGTACACAGTGCTGACAGCCCTCACAGTGGACCCCTGAGGTTAAATTCCATTTCTGAGGACTGCTGTGCTCCATGGCCCCCCCATTTGAAATAGGGCCGACAATAACCCACCTGTTGCAGGGGTCTTGCAAAGAACCAGGAATAACAGCAGAGGGTACTCTAGAGGAAATTAAAAATCCAGACTCTTTAAAGCAGATAAACTGGGGGAACACACATGCAGGTGTGAAATGCTCTGGCAGTGAGCAGTGATGATTCCTGAAGTGAAGCTGGGTGTGTGCACTGCATGAGAACAAGGTCCATGAACTTGCAGCTGAAATCTTTAGCATTATGCGTGAGAACAAAGGGACCAAATAAGGACTGAAGATGTAATTTTATTTTTGGCACTTTCTAATTCTGCATGCATGACTGCAGTCAAGTAAATGTGTCTTAGAGCAGTTTATTGTATGCAAATTACTTTAAAATTTTCAGTAATATCCAGGCTTTCCTTCCCCTTTAGAAAGTTTTTATAGTTAAAAACTTGTTAGAGCACCAGCAAAAATCTCTATCTAGCCACTCAACTGCTCATCCTCTTCAAACATTGAAGTTTATATCCCATAGGTACCTTCCCTTTCACCAGTTGGTATAAGCAAGCACTGGTCAGAAGCAGGAACCTCCCAACACCAGGTGTGCTCCACAGGGTGTGATCTCCATGCAGCCTGGGTTCTTGGTGACTGCCACCAACAGGCCCATGACAGGGATGTCAGCCACAAGTCTCTCCATGCTCCTTGGGTGCCTAAAGGTGATTGAGAGTCTACAGGATATGTTTTAATGGACTAATGGGAGAACAGACCAGTCTCAAAGCACCCAGTAACCCACTTTCCTGTGGGATTTTGCACCTGCAAATAGGACTTTAAGTGTGAGCCCTGTAAGTGCTCTAATCACTGGCAGCACTGGGCACCCTACTTGGCATGGTGGGATATGCTCAGACCTCATTTGAAGGTCTAACGACCGGCTAGGATGAGTGTTTCCTGTAAGCAGTTTTCTGAAAGTTCCTCAGGTGCTTTTGTGGCTTTGCATGAGGTGCCCAGGCACCTGTCTGCCTGTGGATCAGCACCCTGCAGCCTGAGGCACAGCGATGCCATGCCCCCACCACCAGCCCTGATGGACCTTGATGCCATCAGGATTCATCCAAAGTGTCCTGAGCTCTTTAAACCTCACAGGTAAACATTCAGGACCTCCGAGCAGTCTTGTAACTGTTTCCTCCGTTCGCTTTGAATAATACAGGTGCTCCCACTGTAGGCCAGCAGTGAAAACACCAGAGTCATTTACAAAGGTAACAGCTGAAAAGAGCTGCAATAGAGAAAGGAAGAGAGAAGGCCAGAACCTTCAGCTGGGCCAGAACTCTGAGCATTCTGTGAGCCAAATATGTGTGTTCAACACTGAAATACTGGACAGAGAGATTAAGAAGAGAAGAGGAGAAGAGAAAGAGAGAAAGAAAAAGACAGAAAAAGAAATAGAGGAGAGGAGGGAGGCGGGGTATATATTTGCTTTATACTAAAGCAGACCCACTGGATGGCAGAAGTGCATTTAGCTATATGTTCCCAAGAGCTTGGAATATCAAGTCTCTGCTAACAGTTTCTGTGTTTTGTAAGATTATTAAAAAAAAAAAAAAAAAAAAAAAAAAAAAAAAAAAAAAAAAAAAAAAAAA
>NW_020955994.1:282199-376782 GCF_003031625.1 Empidonax traillii | reverse complement strand
GCACTGTCAGTGCTTGCTAGAGTCACTTCTTTTATCTACTGAATGAAGTGATCAAAGGCAGCAGAAAGCAGTGAGCCAGGTAGCTGGCAGCAGAGGGAGAGCAGCATTTGAAAGACTATCACAATTCAGGTAACCTCCAGCAGTCAATGCGCATCTCAAGAAGCACACTGTGCTGTGGGTCTCTGCCCAGAGTCACTGAGGGTCCCTACTGTCCCCTGATGGAGCTGGCTTTCCCTGCCCACACACTTCCAGATGCCACTGACCAGGGCTCCCACACTGCTTTAGATTAAACAAATTACATTAAACACTGGCCTGACCTTTTCAATACCCAAATCAAGAAATACTTCAGTAGTCTTCAAAAAGCAGGACATCAGCCTCTTATTCCACTCTTGTCCCGAAAGGGTGTAGACACCTGTGCCTATTCAGTGTTCAAAATGAGATATTACACATGGCCAGAGCTGTCACTTTCACACAAAGCATTTCCCATGCAAGCTTGGGTTTATGTTTTTTTTAAATCCTTCTGGATGTTGAAAAGTAAAAGAAAACCTGGTGTCTGTAATCTCTGCAGCATCATCGCTGCAGAGGCTGGGTTCACTCTTTCAGTTTTTAGTGAGACTCTCTTACTCACCATGCTGTGGACCAGCTTGAATCTGTCCTGCTTTGCAGCAAGCAGTGGCTGAGGCTTGATGCCAGGCACTCTCCTCAGACTCACTTCTGGCTCTTCTGCATGGAAGAGTCAGCAGAACAAACACAGGATCAGTTTCAAGACCTTTCTCTAGGGTAAGCACCTAAAGCACCAAGCTGCACATATCCCACCCTAAAGGATTTCTATGTTTTGCTGAACATCAGCCCAATTGTGGTGTAACAGGGAAAACTCCCCTCTGGTCTGCCAGGAGTTGGAAGTTAGAGGCTGAAGTCCTCTGAACACTGAACAGCAGCACCATGCCTTGTTTGAAAATTTAGATTCTTTTCTGCTGTGAAGAACAGCTTCAGCACTTCTGCCTGGGTGGTTCAAAGATGTAAACTGCCATCACACCCAGACCCCTACCTTCAGGTTGTGGGATACCTGGATGCCTGAGCTGCAGAGGGTTTCAGGACATCCCAGGCACTGCCCACTAGCATCCTAGCTGCAGGTCTCCTAACCTGGTGCCACAGGCAACAGAGATGGGAAAAACAGACTCCTACTGCCCCCTCACTCCAGTGCCTGCACTGCATCCAGTTAGTCCTGAATTTGAGCCAAGGGAAGAACTAATAAGGATGGAAAAGAAGCAATTTGTTTTCATCCCTGTCAGATACAGCAATAGTAGGTTTTTCTTACAGATTGGTTCCCAAATGCTTTTGAGAGTGCCTGTACAACACAAAACTACTACCCTTACCTTGAATGAGCACTGAATGCCATACATATTTACTGAACAACTCATTTGCTTTTACTTATTCCACAAAAATTGTTACCTCAGTAAAAGCTTACAGGAAGCAGGTTTACAGGCGTGATGGGGAACAGAGTAACTACTTTCATAAGGCTGTCTTGTGGTCTCAAATGTTTAAATTTGAGAAGTTCCTTGCTCTGCAAAAGAGAATTTAAGTGTTCACAGAGGACCTCAGCCTTTCACTTCTGCCTTCCACAAGACTATAGCAAGCCAGATGGGAGCTTTCTCTTTCCCATTCTTCTGCACTTACGCAGATGTTCAGCAGAGAACACCATGCATGGTGGCTCTCTGTTTTTAAAAAGGAGTTTAAAAACTAGAATCAAGTCAGCAATAAGGCAAGTTAGTCTCTCCTAACCCCCACTCCATATGAAAACTTAATTTAGCTTCTCTAATACAGACAAGCCTTTGGGAACTAGTCTTTCCTGGAAAATGAAGTCAATACACCAAGTCAGCTGTTGACTTGCAAAGGTGCTGTCTGAGATAAGGGCTTGCGTGAACTATTTTTCTGCTACATAACTAGTATGTTTTATAAAACGGAGTTTTAAGGTATTTTGAGCATTCTTAGCTCTTAGTAACCGGGTTAACTAGTATATGGAAGCAAGATTAACTTTTATTAGCTTGAAGTATCATATTTTATTCAATTGATAAGAAATATCATAATACATTATGCATCTGCCAGTTATAGTCCATTTTAGTTGGTTCCAAAACCTAAGCAGTAAATGACTAAGACAGTTTATCTAGTTAAACTGAAAAAACAGCATTCCACACAGCCAGTACTAGAGATGTCAACCGTATAGTAATTCCAGCATAATGTTGTTATGGCTTTCCAGAAAGTCATGGAGTTAACAAATTAGAACACATCAAGAGCCATTTTCCAAAGATTTATTGAAGTAGCGACAGGTTGCTCATACTGTGCTGGAAAAAAGCAGTTTTATTGAATTCTGATACTTAAAAACAGTATTGCAGCACAAGATATTGCTATTTGTAAACTAGACTCCATTGTAAACTCTAATCTTTCAGGGAGAGTCAGTTTGCAAGATCTAAGACCTATTTCCTAGCATAATCATCTTGCGCTCATGGAAAAACTGCAGAAAGGCACTTGAAAGCTGTTTCTTCCTTTAAGACATGGACTTTTTCAATCTTGCTGGTAAGAATTTCTCCTGCATTTATTAAGTTTGCATCTTCACTTCAGCTCTACTCCAAGTCATCATGATGCTGGGAAGTTTCATTAATAACCTGATGAAAAACAGAAATACTTGCATGAAGTTTTAAGAGGAAGATTGCTGGGGTTTTTTTAGACTTAGATGTGGAACATCCAGTACCTCAAAAATCTGAACAAATGGATATCAGCTCTCACTTTTAAATGAGAAGTTCTAGTTTGCAAAGAGCCTGCAGAAACCATTTAAGCTTTATTGACTTAAGATTCACAACAGCATCTTGTCCCAAACAAGTACCTCTGTTTGCTGCCAGATTTCCTAAGGAAATCTTTTGAGAAATGCTAACTTGGGTGAACTTAAATACTCAATAGACAGGTAACTGTCAGAAACTTAAGGTTTTACTGTCAGATGAATTTTATGAACTTTTCCATGGAAGCCTATTTGCTACAACTGTATGTTAAGTCACACAACCTGAACTGTCAGTTTCTGTTCTACTCAATATTTACTGCAATATAAAGGCTGCACTAAGGTAACCAGCTGTGACAGAAATAAAATTAAAAGTTACTACCAACCTGTCCATCTCTAGTTTCGACGGTCTTAATTAGAAGTGTCCTCTTTGAGTGAGTGTCAACCATTGGCTGAGACTCAATGTTGGTTTCTGCAGAAGAAAGTGTATTATTACCAATAGTCTGGGTGAAGGACCTCCTCAAAGAAATGAGGTGTAATAGACTTGAGTGTCTACTTTCAGAATAACAATTGAGTACACAAAGAAGTTTGTGGTTCTGAATAAGCCACATTTTCTCCCTGTTGCCCTTAAAGCACCTTCAGCAGGCATCTAAACTAATCACTTGCTATGTATTGACATTTTTAAACAAGTGTCCAGGAACACAAGAGTCTTACCATCCAAGGTTAAGTAACTGCAAGTTGTAATTTTAGTTTTATTCAAGAAAAACATTCACAACCAACTGCAGCTACACAAGTTCAAAAGCCAGCATAAAAGGAACTATCCAAAACCCTCTTGCTAGTGACAGAAAAACTGGCTAAACTGAAATAGCAGAAACAGCTTACCTCTCAGGTTCAAAGAAGCAAAGGTTGGAATGGGCATGTTAATCCTAAAGGAAAAAAGAAATGGATAAAATCAGACATGGGTGTAGATTGTCTTCCAGTAATTGCCATTTAGAAAGAGTCTGCATGCAATTACCTGCTCTCTTCACCCTCCAGCAGTTTTCTGTAGGTGGCAATCTCAATATCAAGAGCCATCTTTACATTCAGCAGGTCCTGGTACTCGCGCAGATGGCGAGCCATTTCTTCCTTCATGTTCTGAATCTCATCCTGCAGACGGCCAATAGTGTCCTGGTAGTTAGCAGCTTCCACAGCAAAGTTCTCCTCCATTTCACGCATTTGGCGCTCCAGGGACTCATTCTGGGAGAGAACAACAAAATCAAGCACTGCTGCAGTTCAGCCACTCTTCCCCACTCTCAAAACCCTTAGCATTTCAAAAAAAGAAAGTTATGTTACATTAGCATCCTTTCCGAAAGTGCCCAGATGTCCAAAATTTGTCATCTCCTTATCTTCCCCTTGCGGAGTCAAGGAGGGTTATTCTGCTACATGACTCGAGGTGTGCCATGTATTTGTTTTACCAGGTGGCAAAGCGATCCCTTACAGTAAGCCCAACACATGCAGTACAAGTCAGCATACAAGCAGTCCTCAGGGAGGGGACCTGCAGGTGTACTTAACACTGTTAAATTCACTTCAAGACAGCCTTTAGGGCAGTCAGGTTTTAGCAGCAGCAAAATTTGTGCCTCCTTTCCACTGCTCCTCTAGCTTTTTTGATATGGCTTCAGCTGTGCCTGACTGATGAGGCATAAACACTTCCAGAAAGTGCTACATAAACAGTGAATATTATAGCAAGAGAATGAAGTCATTGTTTATAGCTTCAATAAGACTAGTTCAGTGTACCAATCTGACCAGTGCACTGCCATGCATGCAGGAAAACTGAGCCCACGGCATCATTTTCGTAAAGTACTAATAAGCTGCTGTATTGCATGGCAGATCACCTGTATTCACATCTAGATCAACAACTAAACTGCAGTGCAGTGCTTAAAGCTGCAAAGGGAAGAATGCCCCAACAACTGCTGTCTTCTACTTACGCTTCCCTTAAGAGCATCAACTTCGCAGGTGAGAGACTGGATCTGTCTGCGGTACTCATTGGCTTCTTGCTTGGCCTGGCGCAGGGCATCGTTGTTCCTGTTAGCAGCTTCGGAGAGATCTGCAAACTGTGCAAAGCCCCAGTTTGGTTAGCACAACACTTCAACAGACATGGTGAAACAGACTTTTTGTGGATTCAGCATCTGAGGGCGTCTGAAGCCACTACAAGTGTTAACACCCAAAATATTTGAATATTAGCATTTGTAGCAAATTTTCATACTTGTTTCCCTACCCTGTATGTTTCCATCTTCTCACCATTCTTTCACCCATTTGCTCACTTGTTTTTCCAGTACTTCATCTAACATCTGCTTTCAGGTATAAGCATGGGAAAGACCCCAAGCATGCATCCACGATTTTGATACTCTACTTATGGCACAGAATGTTTTCAGTTGTACTCTTTCCAGACTAGTTTAAAAATTACTTTGTGTCATGGTTGTGTTCATGTCCAGTAGAGACTGAGTGCTACAGCAAAGCTGTTATGTACAATTGTTTTGAGTGCCTGACACATTTCACTTACTTTGGACTTGTACCACTCTTCAGCTTCCTGAAGATTCTTAGCAGCAACACTTTCATACTGTTGGCGAACATCACGCAGGGCAGCAGTGAGATCAGGCTTAGAAACGTCCATATCAATTTGGATGTGCTGTTCCTGGAGTTGGGCCTGCAGTTCTCGGATTTCCTTAAGAGAGAAGCAGACACTCAATGTTATTACACAAAAGCATACAGAACCTACACAGGTAAGGACTCTGGGACAGCTCCAGTAAAGAATTTACTCACATGCCAGACAGTCAACATCTAAACACAGCCCCCGTTATCCAGCTTACCTCATCATGAAGCTTCTTCAAGAAGACAATCTCCTCTTGCAGGGACTCAACTTTGCGCTCAAGATCAAGACGTGCCAGAGAGGCATTGTCAACATCCTGACCAGAGAGAAGAATGATTCACGGTCTTACAAAACTGAGGTAGAGAAGTCTTTTACAGCAAGTTCAGCAGCATACAACAGACTGATCTGAGCTTTTTGGCAAGACAATAAGAAATCAAAAACTATAAGAAAGCCTTTTGCCATCTCCTACCCTAGCTGAAACCATTATATACACCTTTATTGTGATTTTTGTGAACTATACAGCCTATGCATCTCCAACAACATATTGGCGTGATCAAGAAAACACAGATCATGAAGTAAATCCTGCTTGAAAATGAAACAGATACGTGAGTCAGAAGCCAGCAATAAGGGCTTCTAGCTTGACTACACTGAGAAAGAGCCTTGCAATTTACAAACTTCCATTCTTTCCAGTAGGGCTTAAAAGTGCAAACCATGCGCCTACGTGCCTATCAGTGGGCTTGGTTTATGGACTCCTTGGTGACCAAACACAGAGCCCTTTAGGACCACAGACCACAGTTGAAAACATACTTGTAAAAGCTAGTGAGGTATGTATAGGAACTGCAGCATTTACCTCTCCAAACAGTTCAACAAGCCTCCCTTGAGAAAAAGAGGGCATGAGCATAAACGCAAATCGAGTTACTCATCGTTGCCTACACCCTCATAGTTGCTGGCAAACACTCCACCTTTTGCTGGACAGAGATAGTCTTAATCAACAGCAAAAATTCACTTAGGGCATAACAGAAGACACACCATGAGTGTCACACGGGAGTAGCTTGAAATAATTCAAAAACATACCTTAAGACTAAACATTGATTGGTAACTTCTTACATTTTAAATGTGTAGGACAACTAGTTTGCAAAGGAGACGATTGTTCCTTTCACAGTAGTTACATACACAGTCGCATGATTGTGCTCACAGGGTATTAACTTATCAGGTTTTCACAGCTTACTTTAAAGCTATTTTGGATTGCCCAAAATTCCTAATCAGCAGTTCTTACCATTATGACACCTTTGAAATAAAGCGTGGTTTTCCTAGCCTCCCAGAAAGCCATTCCTTGGATCACTCCTACTCTGGGGTAAAGTTCTTGCTCCTGAAGAATTCTTCTGTTGTCTTTATCCAGCAAAATACCTCTTTCATGTGTTATTCTACAACTTCTCTATCAAATCTAGTTTTCCACCCCACAGTTCATACTGGCTCTGTTTTTCTGTTCAGGGAAGGAATTTCATAATTAATTTGTTCTCCTTCTCACAAAAACCTCTCAAGATCATTCTGGCAGAAAATTACATGGCTATGACCCAACACAGTCGGTCAGATATCCCAAGAGTTTCTAGTGGATTTTACAAAAATCTTCATCCTGAAGACTAATTTTTTTTTTCTGAACAACTGAATATCTACAGGATTTTTAGGACCTTATCATAAATTGAAAGAATCTTCAACTGAAGACACTTAATATATTGTATGTGCTTTACCATATGCTACCATTTGTATATTCCCTATCATTAAGATTCAGTGTATCAGTATTTTCTACATTTATGGAGAACCACATAAATGAATAACCTACTTGTAGCCTGAGCAAAGTATGAGTCATAGATACATGCAACTGGAGTACCCACTGATTTTATCCTACAAGACTCTTTAATGCATGCCCCATAATTCACAGGTTGAGCATCTCTGTTTACTTGAAACACACCTCAAGTTATCCAGGAGCTGACCTGTTAGTCTTGTCATAGGTTCATGACCTATTCCTTGCTGCCAATGGAGTTGGCAACACTGCAATAACTAACTTCCCCACTAATTGTGATGCTTGCTTTGCCCCAAAGGAAAGAATTCACTGAATCTTTACACTTATTTTATGCAGTATACCCCTCAGCACATGAGTATAATCACATCTTTGCCCAGGAGAATTAAATTAAAATTCAGTACACATGAGTAGAACAGTCACTGAAGCAGGTAGCTTTTAGAAATAAAAACCCAAATATTTTTTCACCTTGTTTAAAAAAAAATGAAGTATACAACTTCTCCATCAAGTAGGAAGTATTTTTGATGCTACATCAGAGCAGCAAAATAGCTGCTGAAGTGTTCTGAATCCATGTATAAAACTTTCTAGTGGAAGAATATAATGGTTTAATAAAAAGCTGGGCTTTTTCTTTTTTTTTTCTTTTTAACAATGGAAAACACAACAGGATATTTCAACTTCAGCGTTCTATGAATTTCATTTCACTTTCAGGAGAACAATACTGAAACAGATTTAGTTTTCAAAACCTGTACGTTAACCCTACCCTTCCCAGTGAGGAAAACCAAGGTATTACTGTTGTTCAAATAAAACACACCAGCATGCAACAGTTATATCACGAGTGCATTTAGTGTAGAGTTTCCACAGACAAAGATTTTCATTTCTTATGCACAATCTACACTGTAGGAAGTTAAACGGATGCAGTTTTGATTGTACTGCACACACAGATCTGCTAGAGGTTGATCTCCTGAATGACCCCTTTCCAAAGTGCAGGGAAGAGCTGGAGAATGAGTGTGGGATAGATACATACAGAGCCAAGTTCACTTTAAAGCCTAGAGTCTTCATAAAGTTCAATTGGTTTGAAATATAGACACGCTTAAAGTGCCCCAGTTAAGGACAAAAGATCATGTAAAAGCCAACTTTAAGTCAATTGACCCTTCAACTGAATTCAGCAATGAATCAGAGTAGATCAGGTTCTCTTAAAACTTAAATGCTTCTGCATGGAACTTCATATTGTTAAATTGGCTTAGCACGCAAAAAACCCATAAGCTTAATTAAGGCAGTATCTCAAACTGTTCTGTTTCAAACTTCTTATCCCAGAATGCCTGGGAGGATGGAATTCCCAGGCTCTGAATGGGAATAGGTGTTTCAGTTTCCACACATTATCTCATGGAGACACCTGCTATCCTTCAAGGACTATAAATATACTGCCGTCAAAAGCCTTGCCCAGAGAAATGCTGACAATCAAGCGGTGATTTCCTGAATGGTGACTTCTTTTAATGCCTACGAAGAGCTCTGGAACAATATCAGCCTGTACCCAGCTGCCTGGAGATAAGGGCAGTCACTTCCAGCCTGGAGGAATGCTAGCAATGCTGTTTTACACCAGCAGTTTTAGGGAAGAGACCTTGTTTTGAGAAGGCACATTCCTAAATATCTTCTAGTCCAAACAAGGTTTAATCCAAGTTGAAAGCTTGTTTTGCATAAGTGAAAACCTGAGCTTAACAATTTTTGAACACTCTTTGCACAGTTGGTTCTGGTTGTCATGTAGGCTTTAGTTTATCTGGATAACATCATAGCATCCTACAGAGATTAAATTCTAATGTAACTTTTTTTCTATGTTAACATCTTTGTTTTACAGAGGACTAAATTCCATGTTCTTAATACCCAGAGGAGCTCAGGCTCAACTGCTGTGACCTCACCCTGAGGAACAAATTGTCTACTTCTTGTCAGCAGACAACAACCACATGAAAAATTTTAAATTTTAAACTATTGCCCAGTGATGCACTGTCCAAAGTGATTCATCGAAAAGGAGTTCTGATTTGTATAAAAAATGGACAATATACATGGTAGACACATTTTGCTAGAAATATGCCTGCACCATTACACATTTAGTAAGAATGCAGCCCACTGCGCCCTCCCCTCCGACACAAAGGGATCTATTATTTCAATCTGCTGCCACCACACTTGCCAGAATGCCTGTATCTGCATTCCACGGTGAATCCCATAGAAACCATTAATACCCTTCAGCGAAGCGAGCAGATGGCCCCCTTTCACTTTTATTGGATCGGAAAGTGATTCCACGTTGGAGCGTTTTTTGTAAAACAGGCTAGACTTGGATAAAGCAGGACAATAGTTTCCCTCCCCTCCCCTCAGACGGCAGCATCCCCCTAAAGAAAACACGGAGGGTTTGCGTGAGAACTGACGAAATCTCTTTGTGCGGGGAAAGCAAACTCCTGCAGTCCCACCCTCCGTCCCGGGCACTGCCACCACCTCCTCAGTCCCTCCTCTCCGACCCCTCCCTCCCTCCAGCCCCTACTAACCTGTCTGAAGGACTGCAGGGTGTTCTCGGCCTCCTCCCTCTGAAGCATCTCTTCTTGCAACCTGGAAAGAGCAAGAAGGGGTGAGGAGGGAGCGCGGGGTCCCCCAAATCCCCCGCCCAGCCTCCCCACGGCCCGGTACCGCTCGGGATGCTCAGGGGCCGCCTCTGCGCCAGCGCACGGGGAGGGGGGGCGGCAGCGGGAGTCGCCAGCAGCCCGAACCCGCGTCCCCCCGGCACACTCACTTCTCCCGCAGCCGCATGATGTCGTCGGCGAGGTTGTCCCTCTCCACTTCCACGCGTGCCTTGTCGTTGGTGAGCTGGTCCACCTGCCGCCGGAGCTCCCGCATCTCCTCCTCGTAGAGGTCGCCCAAGCGGGACGTGCCCTTGCCCTTGAGCTGCTCCAGCTCGGCCAGCAGAATCTTGTTCTGCTGCTCCAGGAAGCGCACCTTGTCGATGTAGTTGGCGAAGCGGTCATTTAGCTCCTGCAGCTCAACCTTCTCGTTGGTGCGGTTCGCCTTGAACTCCGTGTTGATGGCGTCGGCCAGGGAGAAGTCCACGGAGTCGTGGAGCCGCATGGGCGGCATGCTGCTCCGCAGCCGCACCGACGTCGTCTTGCTGGCGTACATGCCGCCGGGCGAGGCGGACACGTACCGGGCCGTGCTGGGCCGCAGGGCGCTGCCCAGCGAGTACCGGGTGCTCGACGTGATGTAGCGGGTGCCGGTGCTGGGGCGGCTGCCCCCGCCGAACATGCGGCGGTACGAGGAGTTCTTGGTGCTGATGCTCATGGCGGCGGCGGCGGCGGAGCGGGCTTTGTAATCCGGGAGCGGAGCGGGGCAACTCGAACGGACTGCGGGCGAAGAAGGGCGGTGGCCGGCACCCGGGCCCCTTCTTATGGGGCGGCACCGCCCTTGGCTGGGCCCGCCCCGCCGGGCACGTCCCGCCCGCCGCCGGCCCGCGGGGAGGGGGCGGTGGCCGCGGACACAAAGGCGGCGAGCGGGGCGGTTCGGGGAGTGGAGAGTGGGCAGCAGTCTCTGCCTTTTTGAGCCCCGCGGGACGGCACATTTCCGCCGGGCTTACGGGACGTGGCAGGGAGGGCGCGGCGGGGCGGTGGCCCGCGGATGGGGGCGCGGGGATCCCCGGCACGGCGCGCCCGAGGAGGACGGTGGTGATGGCAGCGGCATCCTCGGCTGCGAGGAAACCGCGCTGAGCTTCCCCTTGTCTCTCGCTGTCCCCCTTCGAGAGCGAGCGCTGTGACTGCAAAGACGGGGTTGGCAGGTTTAATTTGTGTCACAGAACTGGCAAAATACTCAAAACAACCCACTGACACCTCTCTGTAGGTATGATGTGTATATATATATATATAAATATGTATGTAAAAGAAACTTTCTGAGAACCTTTGTTTTCTTTCTGAGCTTTCTGAAAGAGTAAAAGTAGGAGAGACTGATGCTAACTGTTCACAAAGGGCTGCCAAATCTTCAAAATAAACAGACAGAAAAATCTTGTGTGTGTTTCTTTAGCTGCCTCCCATGACAGCAATATCCGCTCCTACGTCTATACTAAAGACATAGCCTTTACAGGCTAAATATGTTTTCCCCTCTAGCTGTGTGAACAGTTACACGAGTAAGGCTTAATTCTGCCGTTATTGTAACAGTGATCCCAGAAAAAACGTACTTTTTTTAGTGTGGACAGTACAGTATTGAAATAGCTGCATTCAGGGTCTTGCTCCTGGATATTAACTAGGATAGTGGCAGGCTTTATTTTAACAAAGGTTTGTTTCTGCAGTGTTGTACCCAGCAGACTTTTGCTATTAATTTCAGTAGGCATATGGTCAGAGTCTTAGGAAACACCTGGCAAAATTGTAATTATTCATTAGACATGATTTGCAAATGGACATAAAAGACCAGAAAAAAATCCCAGTGTTTCAAGAGCAATTTTACTATCAAAATAGGGCTACCAACAGTAGAGAAGAATGATGTAGCTGGTACAGGGCAATAGCAATGGCATATGAGTTAGCATAGAAAAACTTTGATTGAGAAGCAGCAGATTGTTTTCAGTAAGAATGCAGAAGCTTTTAAAGGGAGATGACAGAATCCCTGCCATTTAGATAAATTAAACTTGAGTGGCCAAAGCACGACTCATATTCTCTCCTTCTGCACTGATGCATCAGGTAAGGGACAACTTTTTCCTCTTTGCTATGGGAAGTGAGTGATACAATGTAGAGGTGTTATCTGCAGTGTATTACTTCAGCACTTACGAGATGCAAAACTACCATTGATTTTTAATTCTTTTTAGCTTGCAGTCCTGCAGAGGCAAGTATCTGCACTGGAAGTTTTGATAAATCTGAACATGAACAGTGGGTGGAGAGAAAGGTCATTTTTACACTCCAGTTCATAGTAAAGTCAGCTATTGTCCTTCAGGTATTGTACCTTACAAGGGAGAATTTGAACCCATATATTTTATTAAAGATCTTGTTTTTTTTAAAGAAAACTGTGTTTTAGTTTTATTCTGTTGGCAACCAGAAGTGCAGGAATGCAGTTTGTTTCTAAATGTAGGTCCTTGAGGTTTTAGTTTCCTTTATTCACTCAAGCAAAGGAAGCTGACAAGGTTGAGCTACTGAAATGCTTGCAGCATAAGTCCTGGGCTACAGCTTGTTCCATTCACCCACTGAATAAGAGGCAGAGGTCACACGGCATTCCTGAGGCTAAATGTTCCTGAAACCCAGCCTGGATGCTGATGTGCTGCCCAGCCCTCTCAGAGCTCTATTTAAGCCATCAAGTTTGAGCTGTAAGCCTTCGTGAGCCCTGGCACAAAAGCACATACTGATTCTATGAGCAGGCAAAAAGCAAACCAGCACATAATCAACAGCCTCATGGATTAAAGATGTTTTACTCAGAAATACTGATAGTTGTAGCAGATTGTTGGTTTTTTAAAGGTGTGCTGGTGCCCAATCTGCTTTTTCTAACAGAAAATAACTTGCTTATGCTTCATAAAACCTTCAGTGGCAGACATATGCAACAGTCATCCTCATTCAGGAAGTACTTTGCCCCCAGAATCCAAGGTGTTTATTTTAGTAAATATGATCCACCCCCCTCATATTTCATGTGTAATTTCCATATGTTTATGTCACTGCTGCCATATGTACTCTTGGCCACCTGCCCCATTGCTGTTTCTCACTATGAAATGGCCAGATATTGTCAGCTGTTGGGATTACAGTAAAACTTTAGGTGCCTTTTGCTGGTTGGCACTTACACAGGTGCATAAATGGAGAAAGCTCTAAGTTTCTTGTAAGGCTGTAATAGATTAGAGGCGCATTTTCATGCCAAACCCCAAAGGGAATCAAACATATCCCCTTGAATACAAAAAGAGCTCCACTCTTCTTTTCAGGAAAGACTCTATCTCAGTGTAGCCTTAAAAATCATAGAAAGTATGCTTTGAATGGAAATGAAATCACAGTAATCAGTCTAGCTTTATGGAAAATGCTATGGTACTCTCAGTCAGTGATGGAGATCTTGACCACTTCTGACATGAAGAACAGACAGCTGATAGAATCGCTCAGCACCACATTGGGGATTATTCATAAACTACTAGTTGTCATCTGTGTTGTTTTCTGTGATGCCTTCCTTTGCAATTCTGGTACCTAGTAGCTGGCTGGTCAGTCTGAAATACCACTTACCTCTTTAGAGGTAGATCTGAGGTCAGACAATAGCACTCTTAAAAAAGAAACAGGTTTTTTTGTTGTGAGACTTTCAGTTCATGCTGCAGAATTTTTAATTACTTTTTTGGGCTTTTTCCAGAGGATTATGTATTGGTTCACTGCTAGGAACGAAACACAGAATCAAGCCATAGAAGTTTAGCAAAAAGCCCCTGTATTGCATGTAACTGCCATTAGCAGGTAAAATGGGTGTGCATAGAGAGAGGGTACAGATGCATGAATGGCTTTATGCTGAATCTCTGTTGCCCTAAAAATGAAAATGTCCTCGTAACAGAATGTCTATGATTTTCTTGCAAAAATAGCCATTGGTCTGAAAATATCACTGAAAAGAGTGGCATTCACTCTTTTTTTTTTTTTTTTTTTTTTTTTTTTTTTTTTTTTTTTTTTTTTTTTTTTGTTTGTTTTATTTTTTATTTACCATTTCATTAAAATAGTAAGAAACTACAGCAATTTAGTCCAAGTATTGAATTTGCTTTCCAGTTATTATAAACCTTGACCAAACAGATGTGAATGCTTTCATTAATCAGATTTATGCTCTTTTTTCCAAAGCTTCTGCTTCCAGGAGGTATTCCAGGACCCATAAATATTAAATAACCATGAAAATCATCCTGCTATGCAAATACAATCATTTTTGTTGTCAGTACCACACAGCAGTCTTTAAGCCCTGGCATGGATGGCGCTGTAGAGGCATTCCTTCACACTTTCCCTGGGCCATGAGTATTGGACAAACTCTGGGCAATAGGGACCTGCTTTAACATGAGGAAATGAAAAGCTCTTAATGCCCCATAGACAACTGAAGAGGAACTCTGCAAAGTGCTCAGCCACAGCAAGTGCTGTGTGCTATCACTTGAGTGACTGCTGAGCTTTCAGTGCCAAACAGCACTTCCTCCTGCAGCCACAGCCTGAAAACACTGCTATGGTTTTGAAAACAGAAAGGTCCATGTTTCCAAAAAAAAAAATAAATGGATTCTGGTTCTAAATCTTCACATGAGACCTGTCCCTCCCTTTAGCTGGGAGCCAAGTGGAAGGAGAGGCCTCCAAGAAAGGCCAGTGCATCAAGGGCAGAGATGATTTTTCTGAACCCAGAGATTCCATCTCCCTGCATGCCAACTGGGAAGAGCTGATTTGGGTTGGTGCATATCACCAGGCTGCAGAACATCTAAGTGTTCAAGCACTGAAGTCTCCCCTTGTGAGTAACTTCCTTGACTAATTGAGGTCTTAAGAAAGAAATTGGCAAATTCTTTTATGAAATGTATTTTTAAAATAATGTTGCCTATAGTCATTGCCAGTGTTGCAAAGCATATCAAGTGGGTGTGACAAGCTGCTGATTTTTTCAAGCAAATGACTATACTCAAAACTAACCAACCCTGTTTAAAATACTCTATTTTAATGTATAATGAACTATATGAAACTGGCAGGGGTTTCATCAGTAGGGAAGTGATCTGAACATGACTCAAGCCACCCAATTGCATGACTTACATTTCCAAAGAATTATTATTGTCATGCATTAAGTTCCTCTCTACTGTGGTTTCTAATTGCCAGAATAGAATGTTTTCGGTGTAAAAATAGGACATTTCTGTACCAAACTGGGTGCTCATTTTCAAAGCCAGTATGGCCCTATACACTGAGTTCTTCTCAAACACCATGCACAGTTCTAGCAATATGAGAGGGAGGGAAGGGAAGGGAAGGGAAGGGAAGGGAAGGGAAGGGAAGGGAAGNTGACTGGGACATAAAGGACAATGTTTTCCAAACTGACAAAAGGTTTGGCATGGTTTAAAGCTCAGTCTGAAACTCTTTATGCAGAAGTAATTTCCAGAATAAACAAAGTCTCTCAGCCTTGATTTGGATGCCCAACAATAGACAATTTGCAATTTTATTTCTCCACTGTCCTTTGTTTCATGAAATTTGTATTTTTTCAAGTACCAATAAATTGTTCAAGGATCATGATGGGCACTTCATAAAGAACATTTAACTTAAATATCAGATAAAATATTTAAATTGATAGCTTAAGTTTTCAGTAGGATCTATGTAAAATGTATAGTGTGCGTAGCTTCTTTCTGTCCTTTGTCCCATTGCCAACTTGTCCATCTTGATGTTGCTCAGAGCTCAGTTGCTACCCCTGCAGCAAACTGTTGGCACATGTAGAAGTCAACAGTGTGGATGAACATTCATGTGTCATGTTACAATGGGAAGCCGTATCAGTCTGCAATCACGGTTTTAAATTTTGAGATTGTAACCTTTTTCAAAGATCAGTCATCCATTATCCCTTTCAGAAAAAGCTAAAAGAAGTGATTCTAGCATGCCATTAATGAACCCCATCAGTTAAACATTTACTACTTCTTTTTGGCTAGGTTTTTTTTTGAAGCAAACTGCCTAAAGAGCTCCTCTAGCCAAAAAAACAATTAAATCTGAGGAGTGATTTCATTCTTCTCTTTCCTCCAGTTCCATCATTTACACAAAGAATAAATAGCGTAATGTTTTCATGCCATGATATACCAGGAAATGATGATCTTTCTGAGGAAGAGGCAGGACTCTGCAATGGAATCATTAATTGCATGCAGCAATTGTTCCATTCTTCCTCTGAGATGCCCAGGACAAGCAGAACAGTACTAGTTCCTCAAGGCCAAGTTTTTAGTGGATTCCCCAGTCCAAGTTCTCGTGCCAAACCCTTGGTTCCAATGAGACTCATAAACTGAGCGTACATTGTGTTAGCCACTCTGGAGTTAGTTGGCTCCTTTCAAAGGGAAGAGGCGGTGGTGCACACACCCCAAAGCTGAGAAGACTGAGTTTCTGAGAAGACGGACTGTTTTTACATGCCAGCTCTATGCCTAATCTCCAAGTATAAATACACTCTGCCCAGTTGGGATTAAGGAGGTAAGATGATCCAGATTTAAGATGCCTAAAATATTGTGGGCTACAAGGAACTGAGTGGAAAATTTGTTAAATACTGAACAGATAATGCATGTGGCTGGAGAAGGAAGAAAGCAAATATCTCTATGAGTGGAGGTGTCCACCCTTTTCAGGTTGAAAGGTGTCTTGTTTTCAACTACATACAAAATTCATTATCTACCTGACATTTTCCTTAAGAATTTGGTCTTGTATATGGTCATTGGTTGGGAGAGAGTTTGTGTAGGATGACAGAAGGAAAGACCTAACATCTATTTAGACACTTTGTAGGTGTTTGAGTTTTGCTGATTCAGACTTTTGCCAGTGTTTGTGGCTGTTCATTTGACACGGATGAGGCATTTGCCATGAACTCCATGACATGGAAATTACCAAGTCTACCATGTAAATCCAAAGCACATCAGAATGAAACAACATACAGGTCAGATGTCGCAATTTTTAAAGAGAGAGGCGTGGCTTCCCCTGGATATGGTAATGCCACTGTCCTGCAGTTGTATTCCAAAAATAATCAAGTTCTGTGGTATCAAGAGGAATCTTGGGATATATATCCTGCAGATGAAGGACACAATACTATTATATTACAATACACATTTTGCCTGGACTAGCAATGATAACGGGAATTATGCACAATTCAGGTTAATAATTACTTGAGTTTAATGTTAGGTTTCAAACAATAGTGCCCCATACCATAGGAGGTGAGTGCTACATCTGACTTGGCACTGAAACTGCAATGAAATCATCCTCAGGGACTTCATCTGACATGCAGAGTATCCATTCGACAATTCAGCAATTTCCCATTTTATTTTTCTTATGAATTATGTGAAACATGTTTGCTGGAGTTTTAATTCAGCCCAACTCTCTAAAGCTGAATACTGACATTCCCAGTCCATACTGGCATATGTTTTCTGCAAGATGATTTCTTCAGAAATAGTTATTTTAGGACTTCTTGACCTTTTCAGGTTAGGCTTATTGGGACTTTCCTCTTCAGGCTTCTTAAAAAATAACATTAAAAATTCACAGCCCTTTTTCTAAAAACTACACTGTTATATTTTACCTAGGATTTTTTTCAGAACAGTTTGTCAATTTATCCTTAATTTCAGCTTATCCTTACAAAATTTCACATCTTCTTCTGTGTTTTACTATAAACTATTTTACAAGAGACTTTCTGGTAGATAGTATATTGGTGTGTTTGGCAGACATCTGTAGACATGTACAAAGTGAGACAGAGAATATTTACAGTACAATCACTTCTGTAATTGCAGTTAATAAGTGGTATCAAATAGCTTTAAATTAGCTTCAAAATAACTCATTTGCAAATGCCAGCAATATAGCCAGGTTGGAAGCCATCTCTGTGCTGCCTAGGCACTAAGTGCTCAGCTTCTTGGGCAGATTTTACTGCACTTACTGTGTACAAGTGTGGTTTATCTAATCTGAAGGTAGCTCAGCAACTCCAAAGTTACAGCTCTGCTGTGGCTGCATTAAAGGTTTTCTTTCTTTCTGGAGGAAATACCCTACTACTGAAATAGTACCACCGTGGCATAAAAGATCTCATTTCCTGTGCTAACTACAGTCTTAGTCAAAGATTAAACTCATCACACGGGACTGAATGAAAAAAACCCAAAGTTTGGGCAAGGGCTGAACTCCTTAAAAGACAAGACTGTGGTGTACAAAAGCGTCACTGGAGGTGAAAAGTCCTGCTTTAAGTAAAAAGTTACGAGGCACATCCAGGCCCACCATCTGCACTCCTTTTCTCTCCTTTCCCTCATCCCCCCCCTCCTCCAACAGAGCAACAAGCACCGCACCATTTTCTCCTGCCCCTGCAAGCGAGCTGGGATCTCCCACGCCATTACCTCATCCTGAACTGATTCCCCCCTAACAAGGTCTGGCTCTGCGCCTGCTGTCACCCATTTCCTGTGACCCTTCAAGGGTCTGATTCAAAACGCATTTGTTGCACCAGCAATCTTTTGACTGACTGCAGTGGGCCTTTTAGAGCTCAGTCTGTTTAGTTCTGTTCAGCGAAGGCTTTATATGATTTTTAAATTTTTTTTTTCTTTGCTTACTAGCCTTTTTTTATCCTCTATTTTTTTAGTCAAGCACTGGAATGTGTAAGTACAACAAGAAAGTCAATAACCTCATGTAAACATATGCCTCTCATCCAGTCAGGATGACCACTGCAGGCCAAACATAACAAACAGGCCAGATTTATTTAGATTTAAATGTATTTAAATCAGAAAAGTGAAGATTTAGTTAGAGAAGCATTGTCTTTTTATTCCTTATTTCCTATAGTATATGCATAGCACCAGGACCTGAAAATAAAATCCTGAAATGGAGCTATTAATATATTTGAAAAGCAAAAGGTTAAAAATGTTTGTGCCTCTTCATTCTTCCCAATAATTTCAGCTACATAAATTTCTCCTATATAAAGTTTTTAGAAATGCATTGGGAGAGGCTGACAAACCTAGTTTCATGTGGGTTTCATTTCTAGTCTTGCAGATGCCTGGCATTATAAATGAAAATCATAGGCTTCCTTAGCCATGTGGGCACGGCCCATAAAGCTTCCTGGAAACACCACATCTGTGGCTGACAGCTACTTTTACTGAGCATCACTTCAGCAGAAACCGAGTCTGATAAATTCCTTCCTGACACATTACATCCGGTACAGATTGGTTTTGATAAACTGCAAAAGGTTTTCAATTTTATTAGTAACCTACTGGACCAATGGTTGTGAAAACAATAATTCATGCTGTGCAGTCTTAGTATTTTTTTCAGTTCAGTGGTTGCATTGCAAGGGTATGACATCCTCACATTTTTCATGGCCACAGTGATTTCTGACTCAGAACATGAGCTTCCCTTCTAGACAGCTGAGATATCTGTATACTCTTCCTGATCCATACGTAGGTATTTAGTAGGTTATACTGGACATGCAGACACAAGTAGCATTTTTCATTGTTCAGCCATCACCACTGATATTTGCTTGGACTGAAGTTTTGGCTGACCACAGTGAAGGCCCTTTAAAACATCTGGTGCATCAGCAGCAGGAGATTTTCTTGCTGTCTCTCCATTTTTAGAATATAGAGGAAATGCTCACAAATACTTCCCAGCTACAAATCTACTACCTTCCATCACTCAGCCTTATGTGGAGGGGTTACATTCCTGGCTTCTGTAAAACCCAGGGACATACTCTGCAGACTGGCAACCTGCTGCTCAAAGCCAGCAGCAGGAGAGGCCCTTCTGGTGTCTTCCTGTCTCCTCTGCTGCAGATAGGAGGGCAGGGAGTAGAGTTACCTGTAACTGCAGAAGGTTTGAGATGCCTATGAAAAGTGTTGTGCATGTTTGTTATGTGCATTTGTTGCTGGTGTGAGTTATAGAAACACAAGTGTGAAAATCTTTTCTTCTCACTTGGGGAACAAGAGTACACAGCCCAGTTCATATTTTGTAATTTTACCTTTCAAATGCCAAGTACAACGCTGAATCTTATGGCAGTAGTTTTTGCATGTTTCTGTGATGTTCCTTAGCAGCAGTGCTAATTGTAACGTTTTTAGCAATTCTAAAGCATTTTAAGGAGCGAAAATATTGCAGTGGTTTCGTCTGTGTGTTCCTCTTACCACATGTAACTGTTTCACTGGATGTGTTTCTTGTTACCAGGGCAACAATTACAAATCGAACATGATTACCTGTATCATACCACTCATCAGAGATGTGGGCAAACTTTGGAAACTTCTGAGAAAATGTTGCCAGTTGGTGGGAGGAGGAGGTTTTCAAAAGCTGTCTCAATGAAAATGCTGATACCACGTGCTTATGTCAAAACTTTAAATGTATCTGTTTGCTTAAAATACATTTTACTATAAATATATTAGAGTCAAGAAAATAGCTGCTTCATCAATGCATTATCATAGTTATGTAGATGGGCTCATTTAGAACAAACAAACTAACATAATTTTAGAATAGCCTGTCACTTGCTATTTAAAGCCAGCTATATTGTGGAGCCATAATTCATACCTGAAACAGCCCATACTTGTGCCCTAAATAATGTTAAGAGTACAGAGCTCAGCATTGGACTTCAACTCTGTTATTAATCTCCTCTGTTAATAAAATGAAATGTAGCTTGACATTTACTATGTGCTGGGAACAGAGTAAGAAGGATCTGTCACAATATCCAAATTTCAGTAAGTCAGAGAGAACCAGTTGGGAAATCTTGCGGACATGTGGCTGCTTTCGGGTCACAAGACAAAGCATGAGTAACGTTTAGCCTGCCCCATAGCCGTGGCAGCATGTGTTAGCAAGATTTCCTGAGTGAAGCATGAACAAATGCTTTCAGAGGGCTTATCCACTCTCTGCCATCATTCAGCTTTTTGTAAGAAGAAAGATATGTACGACCATGGATTTCAGCACTTCTCGGCCATTGCCCCAGTTTCTGAAATAAGCAGCATACCTTAAATACCATTATGTAAGGTCGAATCCAAAAAGTACGGTTATTATTATGCTGACTTTACATTTATAAAGTGAAGAGCACTACAAGTAACTGTTTCCAGATTCCCTGTTTGCATTTTCGGTCCTTTTCGTGGCTGTCAATTAATAATGAGAACTAGGTTAGGGCAGACACAGTCATACAAAACGATAAAACCATCTACTGGCAGTTGTTTAAAAATGAACACTAGGGAAATTTTGGTGTTTCCCACTCTTTGCAAAAGGAAGCCAATAAAATCCAAACCTATTTAAGAATTTTTTTTGCCGGAGTGTAGGTGTTTTGATTGGATTCTCCAATTTACTACACTGGTGGAGGAGGTAGCTGGAGGATTTCCCCTAAGCAGGGAGTGTTCTATACTGCCTCTGCATAGCAGAGATGTCTCTGCTGCTTTTTCCATCAGACTCCATTTTTCCTATGTGTGAATGGCAATAATACCTTGGAGTCAGGGAAAGGATAAGGAAAAACAGGTCTCAGTGCTGTCTCCCTATCTGATATTAATTGTTCCAGGTACTGGAAGCTCCAAATAAATGAACTGTTCTGGCTAACTCCAGCTCCCATTCCTTAGAGAACCTCACATTGCTGTGATCTGTAGGTTATGGAAATAGTAAGGCAAGAAGCTCACACTCATTCATCAGCTTTATTAATTGCAATAGTCTAAAAGCTGCCATTTTCTTTAGTTTCACGTTGCATCTATACTTTGAAGGGGTTCTGCTGAATTGTATCTTCTTATCTGGTAATAACCTTGCTCTTTGTAGCCATCTTCATCATATTGAACCCTTTTCTTCAGAGCCTTCAGCATCTTTATCCCATGACTGTTTTCTCCAGCCAGCACATTCCTGGCTCTTTCAGTTTCTCTCAGTTCTCTGTCAACTACCTGTGCAGGAAACCTGCCCACTGTTGGTTGCAATGCGTGCTGCTCTCCTCCGGTACCTCGGCTGCTGCACTTACTTTCACAAATCCGAGACATAGACTTTGGACTTCTTGTTTTTGTCACCTGTTTATTTCCATGGCTGACAAATAAAGAAGCAGTCCCATACTCTGTTAATGAAGATCCACAGGTGAATGACAGAACTGTTTTGAAAAAGTTGGCAAGGACCAATATTCTTTGAAATTTTGTTTTCCATTCTACCATTTTCCATAGTTGATGCATCCCATATGCTGCATGAGTATGCTGAAAAGCAGCAGATTTCTCTCTTTTTTGCCCTCCAGTTTCAGAAAAAAATTCTTCCTCCACTGCAAGTCAAGGTAGGAGCTATTATGACATGCTGTATATATTCCTCAAATCTAACTTATTTTTGACAGGTTTCTAAGAGGCCCCACAAAAATATAATTAAATCAAGAAACTATTAGAGAAACATGTTGAGGTTTGGTTTTAATGTTTCATCTTCACTTTACAATGTGAATCTGCAAACTGAGAACTGAGGCAAAGGTCTGCTTGTCTGTGGTGTGTAACCCAGGTAACAGTCTGCAAGCTATTCACTTTGGTTGAGTCATATATGCATATATATATATGTCATATATATATATGTCATATATATATATGTGTATATATATATATGCAGACATATATATATATGTATAAATGTATCTATCTAACATTTGTTTTAAAAACAAACTACTTTTCATGGGCAACGATGTCATTGTATAGCTTCTTCCTTTTCAATTTAGCAACAGCAGTTTCGCAGTCTTGGGGCAAATTAGTACAGTTTCACCAGTTATTTCCTTCCTTCCTGTTCCAACACTGGTGCAGGCTTTGAAATGACTTCTCAAAAAACACCACCTACGGCCGAAATCACCGTCGAGGCCATTTCCATCAGCTGCCCAGCCGGACAGCAGACACGCTCCCTCATGGGGATAAATCTCCTTTGCCACCCCGCATCCCTCTTCTCCCTGTGCCCTGGTTCCAGCCACCCGAATTGATTTCGGATGACCCCAGAGGGTTCACTGCGGGCAGCGGGCCCCGCTCCCGGCCCCTCTCGGCCGTGAGGGCGCAGGTGGCGGAGCCAGGGGCAGCCCCGCCCCACGGCCACCTCTGGGGCAGCAGAGGGTGGCTTCATCCTCCGGGTTTGAGCCCGCTCTGAAGCTTCCCGAGCGATCAGCGGTGCCCGGGGCAGCCGCGGCTCCGGAGCAGCCGCCCGGCCGGGGCAGGCGGGAGGGGGGAACGAAAGAGCGGCGGAACGGGCGGGCAGCGCTCGGGGAGCGGCCGGGCGGGCGCGGCTGCCCCAACCCAGCCCAGCATGGCGCCGCTGCGGGTGCTGGAGCTCTACAGCGGCATCGGGGGGATGCACCAGGCCCTCAGAGGTACCGGCGGGTCCGCGGGACTCGGTGCTGCCTCCCCGCGCCACCCTCGGGGGCTCCTTCTCGAGGGGACCCGAGCTCTGAGGGTGGGCGGATTTGCAGGGCGGGCTGAAGTGGCCGCTCTTCTCCCACAGCCCCCTCCTCAGCCCGAGTGTGGGCACCATGTACCGAGGGACACTTTGGGGTGGAAATGAGGGATCCATGCACCTTCTCTGGCCCAGGCAGATGCTTCTGGCAAGGCTTTGATTTTGTGTTTGTTAATATGTGCTCTAACACAGACGCACCCCTGCAGCAAATGTGATCGGGGTCATTGAAGCGCGTGGACTGATAATCTAATTATCCAGGGTATCCCATAGGCATGCACGTGGACTTGGTTTTCGTGGCACATAGTTAGGTGTATAAGTGATATGTGCTCCAATATGAGCCTGACCATCTGAGGCTGGTATAACATTTTATAAACATGAAAACAGGATATGGAATTTGAACTGGTATCGAGAGTTCATACCAGCCCATGTGCCCACTGAGTTTTTGCTCTGGCACAAGGAACCCTGGAGCTCGTTTACTGAATTGTTAAAGCATGACCTGGGTGACTTTCAGAAAGTCCTGTAGACTCTGTGACTTGGCTTCCCTAAATAAAAAATTGAGGCAGTGCTATTGATTTCCTTTGTAAAGTGCTCTGGGCCTTATTACTTGGAAGTCCAGATTTCAACACACATTAGTATAATTTATGAGAATCACAATAATTTTAACTAGGTACAATCCTTAAAACCTTTCAGCCTTCAGAAACATCAGAAGCCCGTATATTTTACTCTACATAAGAGAGCATTGTTGTAGAAATAACAGGTGGAAACTCACCTTATCTTGTTATTTTTCCAGGGAGCTATGCAATATTACAAGTTTATGCTTACAGAGTGGAATCTATGTAGCATCATTTATTTACTTAAAACATACGATCGTTAGTGTGGCATTTTTTTCTGCTATTCTTTTTTTACTTGAATGTGTATATGTTTTATGTATAAATATATAAAATATATATTTATAATATATAAAAGTACACAACAAAATAGGTTCATACGTTGTTCCTGGCCACCTGTTTTAAGGATGCATTTTTCTTATTTCCAGAGACATTCTTAGAATATTAAGAGGAAAGTTTATCTTTGTATGGAACTGCAGATTTTGGAGTTTTTGTAGAATGAAAGGAGTGTGTTATGCCTTGTATATTAGTGTGCATAGCTTTAATGGTAACATGCTGCTTTTCTAGTAGCTATTTTTCTGAAGTGGTGGGAAGCTATTTGTGTGTTGTAGACGCTTTTTATATTTCTACAGAAAGTGGACTGGTTCCTGAAACTTAGCCTACAACATGGTCCTTCACTCTTCACTGAATTATCTAGCAATGTTCTTAACGTAATTATAGATGTCTTGGGGCTGTTGAGTAGTGTGCTGCAATTGTTAATAAATTGTAGTGCTAGATGTGATACCCCGTGGATTTCCACCTAAGAAAACATCATTTGCAACTCAGTAAATACTTAGAAGGATGGGAATGTTGAGCATGCAGCATTAGATTGTCAGAATATTTTAAACTTTTATCCAAAAGATATGTTGAATTGGTGAACCCCCAATGGATAATTGCTACACGAGGCTTGAAATCATGTCACCTGTATTGTGAAGTGTGGACACAAGGCTGAAGGAATTAACCAAACCCCTTGTATTATTTCTTGAAAAGGTAAATTTATTTCCAAGTGTACTGTTTCTAAACTCGCTAAACACACCTGCTTCAGTGTCAGTGTATGTTGTAATTTCTGTTCTGGGTTTACATTTAACTGATGAAATTGCATATGTATGAATAGTGAGACTGAGATTTTTCTGTAGTGGTGGCAGCCAAAGAACATGAAAAGACTGTGTGTAAGACCACATTTAAAGTGTTATTTATATAAATGATCCTAAACAGTACTAAATGCTTAATTGCCAATTGAAATTAGCAAAGTGAATGGACACAATACTATTTGCATTACAGTTGCAAATCTGAGGTTGTATTTTTCTGGGAAGCATATGAGAACTTGGCCCATAGGCATTGTATAGTCTTAGAAAAGGTCCAAGCCATATAATTCTGGATGGAAATATTGTTTAGAGTGTTGTTCAAAATAATAGGCAATTTGAATAGAAGTGGTTTTACGGAATTTGCACTGAATTATGTATTAAATGACAGGTTATTACATAGAACTGGGTTTCATGAATTAGATTTCATTTGATGGTATAGACATCCTCAGGCATTTTGATAGTTTCTGCTGGTTTTTTAAGTCCCTCAGACATCTGGATTCAGTTTTCTTACACAGTTTATAAAGGAACCAAGTAAAGGCAAGGGACATTTAAGTATTTGCTTTTACGTACAAGTCAAACAGAAAAAAGTGACTGTTCCTCTGTATGTGCTTTAATAATAGGGCTTCTTATATGTTTTAGGCCTATATGTGTGCATGAAACCATGCTATTTAGAAAGGTCTCTGATCCATTTTTTTGGCTATCATTTAGCAAATGGCAGATTGTTCAACATCTTCCATTTAAATCAAGTATGGAAATATTAGGAGGGTTGTGGGTTTTTTCCATATGAATATGAAGCTTGAAAGAAAGGCCTGCATTTTGCCAGTGCTTTCATAAAGCCAGATACACAAGAGATGAAGATTATGTATAATAATATATTTTCTTGGTATGGTTTCTAGTGGATCTCTGCGGCCAAGAAAAATAATAGGAACATGTAGAAAGCAGAAAGAGCGTGGAACATTTCAGTGGCAGCACACCAGGAAATTTCCTCATTCTACAAAAGGGATTCTGCAGCTCTGGCAAGCAGTGGCTCAGTGCTGGTTCTTGGCCATGTTCTGTGGCCAGTTTTGGTTAGCAGAGCTGGTCCAACCGTCTACTTTTCTGTGAAATTGCCAGTGTTTTCAATTGGCAAATAGGTATTTTTCAAGAAATCTGATGCTGCCTTTTCTACCTTAATGCCCATTTTGGCTGTGATCTTCCATAAACTTAAATTTAGGATAGCATATGCCTGAGTTTGCAGGATGGGGATGTTCGTTGTTTTGGCAGCTGTCATTAAAGTAGAATATAATTGGCACCAAATAGTATGCACTTGGTTTTGAGATTCTACATTAAGAATTAATTGGATTTTCACATATTCTTGGATTTTATACTGTCTTGTATTTATCTATCAAGAGTATAACAGAAGTTATGAGTACATAGTTTCATGGTTAAATCAGGTTCTTTTTGACAGTGAAGAGAAGGCAGTTTTTGAAATAAGGTTTCAGTCCAAAGCTGAAAAAGAAAAATCTTGAGGATTTTCTAGCTTGTATTGACACTTTAGCTGTAGATAATTCAGCATGTGCAGAATTTCTTGGTTTAGGTTTTGAATGCAACACCAAAGACCTGTGAAAAAATAGTTTGGAAAGTCGGGCTTGATTAAAGTTAGAAATCAGTGAGTGTGTTCATATTCATACTCTTGAAAGACTGAGGCAGCAGGGAGATAGAAGTGCATTTCTTCCTTCTTCCCACCCTGTACTCCAAACCTTATGGGATTTGTAAATGTTGATGTTTAAATCATATATGTCTAAACATATTTTTTCATGTGTGTGAGTGAATTTATTCTTTATAAATAAAATGCAGAGTTTCTGAAGTGAAAAATAATGTTTTATTTTTAGAAAATCTATGGCTACACATTCATTTCCTTAGCAACTTTCCATCAAACAAACGGCCTGCTCCTCCCAATTCCCAACAAAAACAAACCTAAATTAGCTTAATAATTGAGGCAGTTTTTCCCATGAAAAATGGGTTCCACATCTCTGCCACAAGCGTTTGTAATCTGCCAGGTCACTGAAAAAAGTCTGCTTGCTAAAGAACTGAAGGACATATTTGGTGATATTTTTCCCCTGCAATTGTTACATTTCAATTTTACAGAGTAAGAATTTGTGTCTCTTGTGCTCTGTCATGGCTGTTTATTCACTTTATTTGGTTGTCTCTGTGAATTGCTCAGTATAATGAACTGGTGTGTGTAATTACATTGAGCATAGCTATCCCACCAGGAGAGGCAAAGGAGACAAAACTGGCAGGCAGCTTTAGGATTCAGCACAAAGCAAAACAAAAATATTGCTGGTTTGAGCAAGTTTTTACACCTAAACTCATTTTGATTTAATGCTTCTTCAATGTATAGCCCTTTGTAGCATAGGATGGTGCCAGTTGTGCTTTCATGTAAGTTTATATGGCTGAACATGAACCAATCCTGTACAAATAAAGCAGGGGAAAAAAGTTGCTAAGTATCCTGCAGGAAGTAAGTATCAAGTTTACTGATAGTCCTGTTGACTGTAGCCGTGGGCAGCTCAGCCTAGTCGTGTCAGCCAAGAGCTGACCCCTGAGAAATCAAATCTTTGCTCTCTATTTTAGAAGGAAACAGGACTGACAAAACATGTGACTCATCTCCTCTTTTCCATCTGTTTCCATATACCTGTTAGAAGATAATTGTTCCGGCTCTGATTTTCCATTATGCTGAAATCCACCGGACTGCCCTTGCTGTAACACAGTGTGGTTCATGTGTTGTCTTGACATTGATGACTCTTGTTACAAAAGTACAGTGGTGAATATAAACAGATCTGTGCAGATTTTAAGGTCCACTAGAAACACATGACAAAGGCATCAAATCTGGAGAGAAAAAGGGCAGATATTTTAGTGTCAGAAATTTTATTTTCGGCATTTGAAAATGACAGCCTTAGGTTTGTTTTTTCCAAATCAGAAGCTAATGCATCCTCTCTTCCTTTGTTCCAAATGCCGCGCCTTCCAGTCATTACAGCAGTGTCCCTTTCACTCAGGAGTGACTATTCCATAGCTGATTTGGCTTGTAAGCATTGTGTATACAAAAAAGTAGAGAACTGGGACCCAAAATTTGATTGCTACCTCTTTAGGCAATGAAAATAACAGGTAAAGAGTTTCTGCTGTGTGTGTCCTAGAGGTTTTAAGGATAAAGTGCAAAACCAGTACTTTACTAATTGGATGATACAAATTTGTTTTCATCTGCTTTCAGCCTCTTATGGGTTTACCAACACAGCCAAGACAGAATACTGCTATCTAGTCTGCCTAAAAATAAGCCATAACACCTCCCTGTGTAACTTCCCCATTATGTCTGTGGCTTCTGTTTAAGCTACAAATTGTTCAGAAATGCAAAGTCTCAGTCCAGAAACTGTGGAGTTGAGGAATTTTGTGAATCAAGTATTCCAGCAGCCTCTTAGTTTCACTTATGAAATGTGTACTATTTTTTCATTAGTCTGAATGAAATTTTACTGTTTTCTGCATAATTATAATTCTCTTAAATGGCTATGTTTTGAAAATTGAATGTACTTGTTTGGGAGGGGAAAAAATCTCCAGAGCTGTTTCTGCATTGAAGTTCTGCTGTGTATTTCAGGGAATTGATCTAACATCTCACCAAGTCAGCAGTTCCTGAGTTGGTTTTGTGTCTTTTGTCAGTGGGGATAGTTAAACACAGTCATGATTTTGTTTTTCTTAGATTCTGCTTTCTGGCTTTTTTTATTATACATTCCTTATAGTAATTTTCGAGCAGTAAATATAATTGCTGTAGCAAAGCAGAATATCACAGTTCGAATAGAAGTTATTTACATTTCAGAAGTTCTTTGGAACTGTTGTATTCTCACATTGTTTGAAATTTGCACAGGCTTTTCTTTGTTAGTTTGGATGTGTGAGATCTGCTTGTCTGCTCGAGCTCCTTCATGCGTTTCCAGGGTATTTCCACACAAATACGCTTAATCAGCTTTTAGAGGGAGTCTGTTCTGTAACAGGGACTCCCAAGTGAGCCACAGCTTTTGAGTCAGAAGGAGTAGAAGCTTTGAAAAAATTGTCAGGTCTTTGAATTGGAAAGAGAGCATGTCGGGTGGAATAGTTTAGGAAAAGTTCCTGTCCTTTTTCCATGCTTGTTCACATCTCTGGTTTACACTGGACATTGTATTGCAAGGGGATTCAATGAATTACTATTAGCTGTGTGCTCTCTTCCAGTGCTCTCTTCGCAGGCCTTCGGGCTTGTGAGGTCCCTTGATGCAAATCCCCAGTACCTCTTTTTTCTTGTGACAGTTATAAAGGTGAGGGTCTAAGTCATGAGCTGTGAGAGAAAGCACACAGCTTGCCTTCCCAATTGGCCTTTTCGAACTATATGTTGACTTAGATAATAATTGAGGTTCTTGTTTTTTTTCTTTTTTATTTTATATTTCTTCTGGAGTGCCTGGAAAATGCAGTTAGGGTCAGCTTGTCAGGACAATATGTAAGAATTGAAAGAACAAATAGAGAAAAGCAGTCTCTTAAACAGTATTTGAAGTTTGCTCCTGTTACTTAGATGTTACAGCTTTGTTTTAGGAAGATGAAAATGTTGGTTCTTGAATATGTTTGTAAATTGAGACAATCAACCAGCTTCTTTTCACGCTAGGTGTCACTGTTAACATACCTGTTCTGTAATCTCAGGTGTAGTCATTCCGTTGTCCTCGTGGCTACACCTGTGTTTAATCCTCAGTTACAACTTATGGTCGAAAGGTCAAGACAGTAATGTCAAATAATGATTTGTATGTTGACCCTTAATGGTCTGTAAATATTTATCTTGTGAAAATCCTTATCTTTTTGCCCTCTGTCACACCAAGTAAACCCAGAAGAATTGGCTTTGTCTTTGTAGAAGCATCTGCTACAAGCTTTCCAATACCCAGGTTTTTCTTCCATCTTAGTTTTGAACAACATGGCCTCGAAAACCTGAAAGGTAGTAGATGGATGATAACTACATCATTCAAATTTTGGTTCACTGGGGTCATCACAGTTTGGTTTTCATCCTTTCAAACTGTAAATAATTAGCTGCCTAGCAGTAATTCATGAGCTGTCTCTTAAGGTCGTTTGTTAATGTGTTACTTGAGCATATTGTGAGACTATTCAAAGGCACGTGGCTATTTGCCTTGTTTCTTTTCGTTTACGAAAATTTTTTTAAATTCCTTGTGTTTCATCTGGGTCTTTATAGTGCTGACCATAACATAAATATCCTGGTGGTTGAAACTGATCTTGTGTATGAGGAAGTTGGGTCAGTGCTTTCTGCCTGCAGCTGTAACAGTGACCACAGCCCATCTTCCTGGATAAAAAGCCTCAGTGAAGGTATTGTGGTTAGTAATAATAAATAGTGTGACATGATGAGCGGTGGAATAAACACTGTTCTTTTTATCTCTTTGGCTTCTGTAGAACCTGTTATTCTGTTCTGTTACTCTATAAATTAACTATTGGTTATTTACATTCTTTTTAGTGTATTTTTCTTTCAGGGTTTAGCTGTAAGTAGATTTGGTGCACTGTCCTCTCATCTTTTCAATAACACCTCGAAGTGTCCAGAAGCAATTTCTTCGATATCAAGAGAGGAGGAGCTGCCAAACTTGTTTTTTTGGAGACCTTGAACTCAAAGGAGGCAGCAGTTGGGTTTGAGGCCTAAGGTTTTGCTGAAATATAAGCACAAATGTTTTTCTGGCAACTTAAAAGGTTTATTGAAACAGTGCATGTACCTCAAACATATTTATTGGTGCCATTTTTTTCATAATGAGAAGTAGTATACTTCTTAAATAACATGTTTAGTTCCTGTTAGAGGCTCAGGCAGTGGTGGGGGTGCTTGGCAGGATGGCTTGGGCTGTGTTGCTGTAGCTGAGGAACTTGCTGGCCATAGACACCAGCAGAGTGCAAGTGAGAATGCTGTGGAGATGCACCCTGTTTGGAGGTTATGTATGTACTAATTAACATTTTTTGATGTATAAGGAAGGAAAGCATTGTCCATATGATTAGAAAAACAGTGTATTTTTTTGCAAAGTTTCGGAGGCAACACAGCAGAGTTTGATTATGTAGTTTGCCTTTTGTTTTTACGCATAGCTGTAACACAACAAACACGTTTTTGCAGGAGTAGTAAAGAGGAGCTACAGTTTTCAATTTATTTTTTGTTTAATTTTAGAAAGCTGCACAGATGCAGAAGTTGTTGCTGCTGTTGATGTGAACACTCTTGCCAATGATGTTTATAAGCACAACTTTCCCAGCACACCGTTATTGGCAAAGACTATTGAGGTGAGTAATTAATGTGTTTTTTACTGTAATCTGGCATTTGTAGTCGTAATTTGTCTTCACCATCCTTATTAGTAACAAGAGAAACAAAAATATTTGTGTTGTTATGAGTAAAGCAGTTTTACAATCACTTTGGTTACTTGAGTTGTGGTTGTTTGTTGAAGTTAGAGGGATATTTACACTGCAGTTGTTTCCTTGAAGTCTTGACTGCTGCATCAAGAAAGGTTACATAAATGTCAAGAGGAACGCTTACCAGCAATAAAGGAATGTCAAAAATCATTTTTTTATATTAAAAAAATATTTTCATGTACTTTGAAAGAATTTGGAGGCATGCCTTTGTTTTGTAGTTATAGTTGAACTCAGAAAAACACAATACAAAATATATTGGATGGAACAGTCTTGGTTTTTTCTTTTGATAGACTGAACAGATTGAATGTTTTAGGAATTCTGTCCCTTTCCAAATTATTTGAAGAAGAAGTAGGTAAAATTGGATTCTGTTTAAATAAATGAGGGGCAAACTAGGCATGTAATTTTGTCTGGATTTAATTAGAAATTACTGTAAACTTCTTAACTTCTTTTATGGCTTTACAACGTGACAGTAAAAGAAAGATGTCTGTTTTAAGACACCAGCTTAAGTAAGAGTTAAGTAGGTGGCTAAAGGTTAAATGCTTATTCAGCACCCAATACTAACAGGCTAAATGATAGTTTACAGTTTTATAATGGAAAAAGAAAAATAATGCTTACCTGTGTCAGCTTATAGTAGATAAGAGCAGATTATTACAGTCAGTAAGACCTTCTTCAAATTTATTGGAGAAAAATATCAGTTTTTGTCTAGTTTGTGAGGGTAGTTATGGTATATTTGGTATATAGGTATCCTCAAAATATGTAAGGCAGTGTCCACTTCTTTGTCCAGTCCAGAACTTTGTGTAGTTCTTAGTTACTTGATAATTTTCCTTCTGTCTACCTAACCCCTTAATATGTTGTCCTTGTAGAGCTGGTTAGAATTTAGTCTAGGGGAATTTCTACCTGTGTAGTTAATTCATACCACAGACCTAGTACTTTATTTTCTGAAGAGAAATATTTTTGCAGAGTAGACCTTTCAGCCGTATAATATCTTAAAGGAATTTTTACCATGCAAAAACTAAAATGAAGTTAACTCTATAAGATGCATTGCCACTGAGCTCCTATGAGTTAAAACCCATAGTTTGGACCTGTAAAAATTATCATGTTCACACTTGAGCTACTTCGCTTTTGAGATATTTTTTTCTTTCAAGACGATCTGATATTTTTTCACATATTTTGAATATGTAAGCACTGGTTTTGATGTGCAAAGACTTCATATCTGAATAATGATACTTTATTTGAGGAGAAATAACAGGTCAGTGTCTCCTGAAAGAACTACTAGACACCTCTTCTGAAAGAATGAGTAGGTAAAACCTTCAAGATTATGTATAGATGCTAACATTATTAGTGTTTTGTTTCCTATTCCAAGCAATGAATGCATATTTGCATTGTATGGTCTGCCAAGGTAGGGAAGATTTTGAAATTATTAGGTCAAATGGGAGGTTAGGTAGTTTTTTGCTAGATGAAGCACATAGTGGAAGTAAGCAGGGTAGTTTGATCTGAAAGATGACTTACGAGTTTCATACAGTTTTCAACACTTAACATTCTTCTATTTTTTTCCTTTTTCAGGGTATAACACTGAAAGAATTTGACAGATTATCTTTTGATATGATTTTGATGAGTCCCCCCTGTCAACCATTTACAAGGTAGATGTAGCATACTTGGAAAAAAGTGCTGTTATTGCAAGATATACTGTCAGAGAAACTAACAAAACAGAGTGAGATGGGACAGCTGTGGGTTCAAAATACGATTTAAATTTAGGAATTAAAATCTCACTAAATAACTATATATTTCTGTAAGGGCACAATATATGTTATAACAAGTTGCCTCCATTGGTTTTATTTGATGATCCTGTCTCCTTTAGAGAGGGCTGTATTAGTTTTCAAGGGTGACACTGTGTGTGGTTTATCTGTGTATCTTCCTGAGCAAAAATGTTGTAGCTCTGTTCACTGTGATATTTACTGAAGTAAAAGAAATGCTGCAACTAGTATCTTAATTATTGATCACATTTCTTGTACTATGTAGATGCTAATTCAGTTTAAATTATGTAAGCTTCTTAGAGCCCCTATTTTGTGTACTGTATAGTTCCTCTTATAGTGCAATTTGAAGATTTTGCTGTTTAGAAGTGCTGCCTTTCCTTTTAGGTATCAATCTAATATTTTCCTGGGGCAAATCCAGAAGGAGGATTGGAATTCCTCAGTTCTGCCTGAGATTAAAGAGCGTAATCTGTTTTTATTTGTACTTTGAAAGTTGCACATGCACACAAATAGTTTATTCTAAGGAATATTTCTATTTTAGCCAAGAGCAGAAGGATATTGGCTTTGAAATGATTTTGTGGATAATATAGAGAAATATGTTGCTGATTAAGAACTGAGTTTACTGAGATGTTATTTGTCCTGTTAGTTTGTAATTCATATCATTTGTCAGCAGTGACCAGTGGAGATGAGATTCTGGTAAGCACACTCATGCAATGTAAAAGCTTCATGGAAAAGAGGGTGATGAAACTGCTTATGTAAGAAAATATATCTCATTGAATGCTCTGAGATTAAAAAGGAATCCCTCTAAAGTGCTGATCTATAAAAATTTATTAGTGCAAACCTGTGATGTATACAGGAATCATTTCTTCAGATTTCTTTTTATAATATAGTGAAAACCAAAATCTGTGTGTGACTGATTAATTTAGAGACATGCTCCGGCTCTTATACAAAAGTTTTATTCTTTTTTTAAGAGCTAGTACAAGTATAAGCTAGGGAAAGGCAGACCTGGAATCGTTATCATTTTTATAGCCTACATAATCTGTTCAGTTTAATGTTAAGAAATTGGTTACAAAGTTATTCACATGAAGCTCAATCCTGCAAAATGGTGAGCACTGAGGCTTTAATTCATAGACATAATTTAATATATTCAGTGCAAAATGGCAGGGTATTCCCAGAAACCCAGTGGGGTTTTTTTGTTCTTTCAGAGCCAAGTATGTTCAAAGGGTTTGCTGGACAAGACCAGAATGCTAAACACTCTGCAGACTGGGGAGTGGATTTCATTACTGAATGCTTCAGTTTGAACTTCTCTGTGAGCTGATGGATTCCAGGGCAGGCTTTCTTTCCTTAGAGCATCTTTTAGGACACTGCCCCTGTGAACACGTCCTCATGTCTGCACATGGCGCTTTTGCAGAATCCCCTTTTGAAACTCAAAGCAAAAAGTGTCAGCATTCTGTAGAAAAAGGCAACTCAGATGTCAGTCTGCTCCAAGTAAGATACAGGTGTTTCTTTATTCTCTCTTAGAATCGGCCTGCAAGGTGATGTATCAGATCCACGGACAAAGAGCTTTCTCTATATCCTTGATATTCTGCCAAGGTATAAATGAACTTCTGCTCCATTCTAAAGCCTTTGTTGTAGCTAAGTAGGTCTATATTTCAGTGAGACAGGTCATCTAATATTTGACAGGGATACTACCAGTACTGTGTTGTATTCCTTGTTTGTTTTCACATGATCATATGTAACTTACAAATACTTGTATTTCACTAATGCCATAATCACCTCATAGTTGCTGTATATGTTTTCATTGTCTGGTTTACTTTTTATCGTGTGTCTGTTTAAACTCTGGCTGCATCATAAATGTAAAAACTGAGTTCTTTTCAGTTCATCATCAGATTTGCATTGATTTTGTGTAGAGCAGGAGTAGGTAATATAATAGTTTGCCAATTCGCCTTAAGGAAACATGAAAATGGTTTGAAATACCAGGTTAAAATAGTTTAGATTCAACATCTGGTCATCTTTTGAAGAGGCAACATTTGTTTGAAAGTTTGTTTAAATATGTTACTGACTGCACAATGTGATGCATCTTCCACCCCCTTCCATTCTTTCCTAAAGTCTCTGTTCTATGTTTTTGGTGATGCTTCTAGATATCGTGGGGCAGACTGTGTATTTTTGGTTTGTAGTACGATGTCTTGTTTTGAGTAGTAATGCTAAAGAATTGAAATAGCACTGCATTGTCTGAACATCATCCTTATGTTTGTATTCATCTGACATGTTTTGTCTGGTCAGATCCCAGTTCCTAATAAAATAGCCATAATTATTTGTATAATTTATGCCTTAAATTTTGAAACAGTAAATCCAAGCAAAGTGGTTTTTGCTGATCTAAGTTGTTCTTATTGAGAGTGTTAAAAATCAGCTCCACGGAATGCATGTAGTCTTTTTTTGGAAGAGATGCATAACACAGTAAGAACTCTTCCTGGGGAAGGAGAACAAGCAGTTGTTCAGGGAGATTATCCAGCAGAAATCTGTGCTTCTGGATTGAGATGTCCAGTGGGCACCAACTGACTTGAGCCTGAGGATTTGCATCAGTTACAGTCCACCAGACACTTACCATTCCTGGCAGTGCTGCTTCTACTGGAGGCTGGGACGGCTGTTCTCTCTATATTCCTCCATTGGTTAATCTTGTTCTCAGGATTGGAGGAGGACAAAGGGATGTTTGCTCTTTCTTTTCCATTTTCTTTTTCTTTTTTTTTTTTAATGAATGCTTTCAGCACAGAAGGAAACCAGTACCAAACAACCTTTCCTTCAAACTGCTGTTAACACTGGGAGAAAAGAGTCTTCATCTTTCATCCAGAAACTTTTTGCAGCCAAAAATATTAAATGGGACTATGTCTTTGCCCTTGTCATCAGCAGATAGAGAACACAGACACAGAAGGGCTGAGTGGCTTGGCAGGGATTACCTAAGAAATCTATCTCAGAGAACACAGAACAGAACTCAATATACATTCTGTAGCCCAGTAAGTCAGACAATTAATAGGTAAAAAGAGTGGTTATTACTGCTCCCCCTGCTTTTGGCAGAGACACAAAAAGAGGAAGAGAACATGGGTTTTTCAGAAGTTGTAAAGGATGTCTTTTGTGGAACAAGGGTTGTAACGCAGGTCCCCAAAAATTTCAAAACAATAAAAACCAGCAGGTAGTGGGTAAGTTTCTAAGTCGTTGAAATAGGAGCACCTTCTCTTAAGGGAATCCTGACATCAGAATTCCTTTCCATTAAACTGAGGCACAGTTAAGTGGCTGGCTGCTTTTAGGACACTGTTGTGCATTAATATGGAAACATCGCTGCCTGGTTGTTGTGGGCTTAGCTGGGTAAAGGGCAGAAGTGTTTCCTTCTCAAAACCAAGGCTTTAGACACTACAGGACTTCTGTTTTTCCTCACGATGATGCACACAGGAGCTGGGCTTGGCCGTGACTGTGTTATCTCAACACTCCAAGGGACGCTGCTCGTGTCACTTATCTCCCTTAGGCAGGTTGTGTCTGGAGGCAGCACTTAACATGAGTAGTCTGTAGTAAGTTCAAAATGGTGGCTTTTGCAGAGTTTCTCAATTCCAGTTTTATGTTTTAGTGAGATAGCATTTGGGTTTTTTTTTTTTTTTGAATATGATATGTTTGCCAGACATTGAGTTTGGAGTATTACAGCCCAAAAAAGGGAAATTCTTAATATAGGAGTTATCCCTTTACATTCTAAATTGGTATGGCATGTGTGCAGTTTATGGAAACTGTAAAATAATTTCTCATCCCAAGGATGTTCTTACCTTTTGTTCACCCTTTTATAATGAAATATCACTGAAATGAGCCTCAAAGGTAGCCTGGGAAGACAAATACTAGAGATATGAAAAGGACGGTTTCAAGATCTGGAAAGACCTGGGAAATCCTTGGAGCACCTAGCCAGCAAACGAAGTCTCACCCAAGTGGTCCAGATAACCTGTTTCTTGTTTATCGTGTCCAAGCCATAACCAGGGAAATCCAATGCTAAGATGTCAAAGTGCTGCTTTTACAGAGACATTTGTAACATTGTTACCTGCCAAGTACTTAACACTTACTCTTTGTATAGTGATTACTTGTCTTGTGATCTGTTGATCCTGTATGAGCTCTTGCATTTCAGACTGTGCTCTGGATACATTACTGTAAAAAGAAGTTTCCTAGTAGGTGATAGTGAGGTTGAGTAAACATACCAGCAGGTATATTCTCCATTCCTCTGCAAGGAATTTGGCTACTGCTGCTTTTTTCAGCCTAGTATTATTTTTTTCCACAATTCCTTTTAGTATTTTTAAATTTGGCATAGTATCTTGTACATTTTCCAGTTTCTTGGGAGGTGCATTGGTTCTTTTATTTCTTCATATGAATGTCAATATCGGGTGATAGTTAAGAATGTGCTAAAACAAATTCTGCTGTGATTTGGAGCAGTGGAAGTCCAAAGTCACTTACTGACTCAAGTAATCATGGAGCTACTGTCTGGGAGCATAAGTAACCTGTTTCTGTATGCTGTTCTGAAATCCCCGTGTGTGTGACAGATATTCTGTATCTACATTAACCTTACCAGAGAGTTAATCAGTGCCACAGAATGTTCCCAGAGAATTGAATTTGAATCATATATGCTTCTAAACTGTTGGAATGGTCCCTGGCACAGTTTGGGCATGTTCATTTCTCCAGAGATTTAACGTGCTGTTTTTGGAATGTGCCTGTTTCCGGACTTTTGCACTGATCTTGCTAAACCTCAAATGCCTTCTTCCCTTCCCCCTGTGAACATGAAGAAGTTAAGTACAGAAAATTAAGATTATCTGCAGTTTGAGCTCTAAACATGTCGTATTTCTTAAATCAGTTAGATGAACACTGTTTCTGATGTGTTATCACTAAAGGTGATGTTACATTTTGGCATTGATTGCAGATATAAGCACTTGAAAACAAAAGTTTTATGGCTAAATAGGGATCTTTTTCCCCCAACAATTATCTTTCCTAATACAAACTCAATCTGTTGAATAAAAATAATTGTGCTTTAGGAAATGAACAGTGATAAGCATTTTCAAAAGTCTATGCATGGGGTGCAGCTGTTCATCTAAACATAAAGTAGGGTTTGTTGTTTTTACCATCAGTCCACGTTTTTAATGTACTTGAGAATGATTTGAGGTACATTTTTAAAGGATGCTAAACTTCAACAGCTAGCATGATGTCGAACTACTTTGATCTTTCTGATAGCTGAACAAATCCATGGATGAATATGATATGTTTTACATCTTGTTACTCTGATTTGCTTTTTTTTCTTTTTAGGCTTCAGAAGCTTCCAAAATACCTACTTTTAGAAAACGTTAAAGGATTTGAATCCTCTTCTGCAAGGTAAAGTCAAATTAATTTATGCAGGTTTTAGTTTGTAAAAAAGGATATTTTCTTTAGCAGGGGGAGGTGGGATTTTTAGCTCCTAGAATTTGAGTTAATAAAATAGAGTGATATGGGACAGGTAGAAGCTATGGGTTAAAAATATGGTTTAAATTTAGGAATTAAAATCTTAGGTTGTGAAAGGAACTTGCTAAGTAACTATTTATTTCTCTAAGCAGATAAAATACATTGTAACAAGTTGACTCAATTGATTTCAATGATCCTGCCTCCTTTAGAAAGGGCCATACTAGTTTAAAAAAAAATAATAGGTATAGACTCAGAGGTTTTAGGGTTTTATTCATGACAGAAGCCCATGGTATCTTGTGTATCTCACAGTACAGTCTAGGGGGTTTCTTGAGTACCTCTGGTGATAGTAGGTTATCCCTGGTTCAGGGCTGCCAGCAAATGGTCCATAGATACAGTATGAAGACTGTATATAGCCTTGGTCTGAAAAGTGGAAGAGGAAAGGTGTCAATATGTAATTACTTAGTGACATACTCACCTCTCTCATTCATTAAGTGTTCATGGTTCTCTGCTGTAGTCCCTGTGATTCCTGAGGCTATGCCTTGCTGGCCAGTGCTTGGAACAAGCTGTAGTTCAGAAAACACCCCAGTTAGAATACTTTTTTTCTCTTATGGCACTTGGGATGCAGTGTTACATACAGTGCCACGTGCAGGTCACAGCTCCAACCTGTTGTGTAGTTCCAGCCTAGTGCAGTCTGCATGGAATAGAAAAGACAAGTCTCTTTAAAATTATTTCCACGACAGTGTTTTTCCACTGTTTATAATGTACAGTCTTACCTCACTTTTATTATCAAAGCCACCAGTTTTTATCATCCCTTGAGTTAGCCTTTTCATTAGGCTTAGCTGGTGCTGTGTATGTGAGCACAGGGAAGTAGTGAGTTGGTAGTAGAGGTTTTAATCTCCTGTTTTATGATTGCAAATAGAGAGAATTTCTTGCCCTCTGATTACTTTCCTTGCTGACACAATCTTCTAGAGATGGGATATTTTTTTGAAGAGGCATTTGCACCATAGTAGGAGTGAGATGCCTGTGAATGTGTAATAGTCACTAACACTGAACTTTTTGTGTTGTCTCTCAAGTTCAGAAACGAATGGCATTGTATCTGTAATTTGCTGTCCCAGTTCCTTCACTGAATGCCTTGGAACATATGATGTTGCATTTAATGTGTTATTATTTGGGATAAAAAAAGAGCCTAAGGGTTGTGTGAAGGGAGTAATTGCTTTCTGATTCTTTTCACTGCCAGAAATGAACTTTTGCAAACGCTTGCAACATGTGGATTTAAATATCAAGAATTTCTCTTGTCTCCAACCTGTGTGAGTACTAAAATTGCTCTAATATTATTTACCTCTTCAAACTTCACTGAGTCCAAGAACATTTGAAAATGATCTTTTGTATTAAAAGGGAGAGTCATGCCCAAAGCTGAAGTTATTCTTGATGAGAAAACTGTCTGACATGACTTCTGATTTCTCATACTGGCATAATCCTGTTGCTGTTTGTGTTCAGATCCTAGTCCCATATTGCATTGCTGCTATTTGATATTTTTAAGAAGGCATGAATTTACACTGTAACCAGGAAGGTGGTTTTCCCTGTGAGAGCCTCATTGCTTTAGAAGTTCTGTGCCTATGAATATCCCAGCACAGAAACTGTGACCATTACTTGTGGGAGGAGGAGCTTTGTTTCCATGTTTCCCTGGCAACTGAAAAAAGAGTTTGAGAGAGATTTCAGATTGTGCAAGACTAACTGGAATCAGTGAAGTACCGTAAATATATGAGAGAAGCTAACGGAGTGTAGCTTGAAAACTGGTTGTGGTGGATTTATTGCAGTGTTAGATATCTTACAATTCCTTGTTCAGAAAGGCAAGGAAAGGCCCTTTTGCTTTTAAAACAAGTAGTACCTATCCTAAGAAATGTAATTTTATTTCTTACATCACATAAAATTTTGTTTGGATTCCTATTCATTTACAGAGAAAGTCAAAACTGTGAGGTACAAAGAATAATTGTCTGCTTGGTTCCTTGAAAATACCTGGGTATGGAATTTACAAGTGTTTAGATATTATTAGCTAATACTGATATGTCTGAAGTCACAAATATATTACTGTGTCATAATTCTGTTATTGTGTATAATGGTAGATAACTTGTGTGATGGTATAGACCACTTTATCACATGGACTAAAGGCTTGTGAATTTTGCTTACAGCTTGGCATTCCCAATTCTAGGCTGCGATATTTTCTAATTGCAAAGCTTCACCAAGAACCATTTTCCTTTCAAGCTCCTGGTCAGGTGAGTCTATTAGTGTTAGTTTAATTTGCTTCATTTAATGAGGATTGAGGGTTAAATTTTCAGTTTAATGGTGTGTGTTGATGAATGGAGAAGTGGGATAGTGATACCAACAGAAAAATTTAATTCTGTTTCTTTTTTTCAGCCTGGATACTGAGTTTTTTTAAGGACTGATTTGCATGCCTGTGACTTAGCTTTAAACAGCTGGGGGACTGTGGCTGATAGTGGGGTAGAAAACAGGTCATTCTGCTCCATGTTTCACACCCTGGGAAAGGTCTTTTTGCAAAGACAATTATTTGGAGTTGTTCCTGATGTCATTGCTGATAGGTCAGCAAATCTTGATGCAACTGTTTTTTGAAATCTTCATGGAAATAACATTGAAAGGTTACTTGTTTTAGTCTGAGTATCTCTGAAGGAATTCTTACTCACCACAAGATCAGCTGCGAGGTTTTTTATTAAATACAGCTATGGTTTTTGGTCACAATTTCTTCTTAGATATTGACAAGATTCCCAGATCAGTATCCAGAAGACTTACTCAAGGACAAAACTGCTGACAAAGTGGGTGAAACCAGTTCTTCCTTGTCTTCTGAAGAGAAGAATCTGGATCCAAACATTGGTCCAGATTGCAGCAGCAAGAAGAGTTTACCAAAAGGGACCTTTCTTTTTAAGCTTGAAACAGTAGAAGAAATGGAAAGGAAACACGATCAGGATAATGATTCCTCTATTCAAATGTTAAAAGATTTCTTGGAAGAGGAAAATGAAGAAATGAGTCAGTATTTCTTACCACCAAAGTCCTTATTGCGCTATGCCTTCTTGCTGGACATTGTTAAGCCCACCTGCCGGAGATCCACCTGCTTTACAAAAGGGTAAGTTGCAAAGAAATTTTTGCTGAATCATGTCTTGAAATTTTAGGTGTATTTTTTGTTATGTCCTGTAGAAACACAGAGAGATGTTTCATCAAAAAAACCTAGGCCTCTGAAAGAAATCCCCTTATATAGTATGCTTCCTGGTCCAGTGGAATGCCAGCATGAGAATCTGTCTGGCAGAACGTCATGTGCCCACTCCAAAAAGACTTTCACAAAAGGCAGTTGCCATTTGTTGTTGACCTTCACAGCAGCTTAATTAACCCTGCGGAAATATGGTTCCAGTAGACTGGTATAGTGCTGATTCATTAATGAATTTCTTTATATCGCTCAGTGAAGTTACAAAGTGTCAGGCATGACAGATCCATTACTCATTAAATCTGTCTCCGCTGTACATTTTATTGATTTCTTGGATTTTTCAGCTGTGTACATCAGAATAACTGTGGATTGGTCATATGTCATGAAACCAGTTAGACTGTTGCATTATAAATCATATTTGATGGAGCAGAACATCAGTGCTTTTCTGTCTAGTAGTTTTCTAATTTGTACCTTGCAATTTTCAGTTTGACTGTTTGAAGCTGGTGAGTGTTCTGAAACTCCTTGGACAGCTGGTCAGGAGCTTTTTCTCTGAATGCATTTGTATTGAAAAATGCCAGTTGGATCCAGGAAATTTGTGGGAATAATATTGTTTGTCAATATTGCTAATATTGACAAATTTTTCTAATTAGATTCGGTTTTTTGAATTCTCAGAATGTATCAATAAAATGGCTTAGATGATGAGGTAATGCCAATTGTAACCTTTTTTTTACTAGTTGAAATTGGACTGCCATATTGACAGTCTTCCTGCAGACTTCGTGATTTTTAACTTTTTGATAAAAAAAAAAAGTTTTATAAGTTCAAAATCTGTGCAACAGGAAAGCCCTCCTCCTAGCTCTCATTGACATATATGTGCCTTCTTTTCTGCCTTTATTCTTTTGAGTTGTGGGGGAGTCAGAATCTTATGAGATCTGTTTCCTAACTAGAATAATCAAACAAAAACCTTGGGCCAGAATGGTCTCTCATGTATCCCATGTATGCCTTAAATATCATCAAAACTAGATTGGTCACTTATGGTTTCACTAGAATGTGTTGTGGTAGTTTGTGGTCCAGGTTATCAAAATCCCAGTGAAGGAGGCTCCTTAGTAGTTAATATGAAGTTTGTGTGCACAGTGGTGGGAAATCTCAGAGAGAACGTGACTCTTGCCTTTCTGCTGCTGTGGAAGGAGACAGGCCAGATAGCTGTGGTGGTAGTTCTTGGCTCAAAATGTAGTAATCTGGTTTTCTGTCTTTGTTCCCTTTTTTAAGAGCCTTTGGGAAGAAGGGTTACCAACATGGTTCTCAGTTTGGTTATCTCATTTACAGCTCTACATTAAGTGAATGATTATAATTAGATCTCAGGCTTCATCCAGGTCACTTTCTGAGGCCAAGAATAGGTCCCTGCTGTATCTGTGCCAGGAGTTCTGGTTTTATGTTTCTCTGAAGCATGGGATTTAGGAAAGAGGCCCCTTTGTGGGGCAGCACTCCAGGTAGTACAGAGATTGCCTCTGCTGTTTTGCCTGTCTGGTGTCTTTCTTCTAAGTCACACTGACCATCAGCATTGAGTGTGGGAGAAGAATTTCCCTCATTTCTGTTTGGTTTTCAGATATTTCCAGCAAGCTTTCTGTGATGGGAATAATCTGGGTATACCTTCTCCAGGGACCTCAAATTCTCTAGTTTTACCCGTATTTTTTGTCTTTCTGCCTTTACCATACCAGTATTGTCTTCTGAAAGGCTTTGGTGCTGTATAGGGCAGAGTGTCATGGTCTGGGTTGCATGAGAGATCCAGTAGATAATTCTGTGTTCCCTTCTAACATTAGACTTCTAGGCACTTGAGAAATGATTGATGAGCTCCTTGAGACTGCAAACACTATGGTTTCTCTGAGGAGTATGTTTGTGATGACTGAAGTTATGGGAGGATATTATCCATATTAAAGGACAGAGAAAATGAAAAAGGCTTCTTTAGATATAATCATTCTGGACATACTTCAAATTCTTGATATGCTATTGTCAAGAGAAGCAATACCTTCCAAAATAGTGTAAATACCAATTATAGAAATGCTCTCTCACTTTGTGGAAATTACTTTTTGTTAGTTGTAGCATAGGATACAATATACCCAAAATAATATATGTATAAAACTGAAAGATTTTTTTTTAAAGCTTCCAAAAATAAAGTGGGGGGGGGTAGTCTTGGATCAGATGAAAATTGAAGACTGTAATTTCTTAAGCCTACTTCTTTCATTGTAACTGGTAATCAAATGTCAGAAAATCAATGAATCATTTTTTACTGTGATAAAAATTAATTATATTCTGGGTCTAAGGTAGGAATATTAATTTTTTTTATGAGTCAGCAGCTGGAATATAATTAATAACAATCCAGCTAACATAGCATTGGCCATCTGCCCGCAGTTGTGTTAAAAAACCAACACACACACACAGAACGCCCAAACCACATTGACTCCAACTGGATTTTTTGGGAATATGAGTTCTGTACTGCCAGTTATTTAGAGTGGAATATTTATTGTAAAATGGATCCTATTAAAAGATTCTTCCCCCAAATAAAACTTAAATACCACTTTGAAATTTATCTCATTTATTTATTTTGACTCTGATATATTAAACTAAAATATGATCAGATGCTATATAAGAGCAAGATTAGAATTCCTCAGTGCTGCGTCTGTTACATTGTTAAATTTGGTATTAGGGAATTTTCAGAATGCAACTAACCAATTAAAGATGATGTATTTACAACACAGTTCGATTCCATATGTTTTACTCTGCTTCAGTGTTTAGGTCTTCTGTTCTGATCCTGAGGAATATTTGCAGGCACTTTATTTTAAAATGAGTGCTGCTCTGACTGTTATTGGCAGAACTAAGTGTAAGCTTTTTCAACTAAGGACGAAACACTCAAGACTGAGCCTTGCTGGGTCATTGTGTCTGTGGTGAAGGGAGAGTATTCCTTTATTCATTATGGAATTAGAAACGCTTGAAACTTGTTCCAGTGCCGTTCTTTAGGAATGGGTCCCCAAGGGAACAAAAGACCTTTATAATTGTCTTTACAGATGTAGAGATAAAACTAAAGAATACTATCTGTTAATGTAATAAATAATGTTAATGATGACCACATCCCTCTAATGCAGGGCATCTTCTGAAGTTCTTTCACAGTACAAAGCCATCTGTTGTCTTGACTCGGCCTCTTTCTGTTCAGGATGTTCAGTGTCATAGTTAGACAAACAGATGATGTTTCTGAAAGCCCACAATTACATTTAAATGATAGCTTTGAAGAGACTACAGAGTAAACGTTTTTATGCAGTCAACCAGAAAGCATACAAACCGGCTATGGTTTTACAATGCAAGTTTGCTTACTCTTTAGTTGGATTTAATCTTTTTCTTTCTTTCTGCTTATGCTCTGCATAGATGCCTGGCCATCCCCCTTCCCTCAGTGGAAAATCCACAAGCCCTGAGTGTTAAATCTGACTGAACCACTTCATTCCTAATGGTTTGACATGAAAGCTGGAGGCACACGCTAATGGTCCTTCTTTGAATAAGGAGAGCTAATTTGAACCACTGGGACCATTGACCTTTAAAACATTTTGCCTTACTGTAAAATTTGTTTAGGCACTGTAGATGGGTCTTTTTGGTTATGTTATGCTTGACTTCCTGGGTCTTTCCTAGTTGCCTCTTAGTAAGGCATTAGTGTGGATAAACCCTTGTTTGTGCTTTGAGTGCAGACTCATCCCCAGAGAGCACGTTCAGAGGGTACTGAACTCCAGGGGTTAAGGTTGTTTATAATAAGGCCTTTTGCTTTATCTATCTAGGAGGCTATTTGTTTATCAAAGCAAAGGAACCTAAGTAACCTCCCTGCATCTTTGCAGTTGTCAGTGCTATGAGATGCAGTGAAAATATTAATTTAAAATTGTTGTTGTTGTTGTTAAGGTATGGACACTATGTAGAAGGGACAGGCTCAGTCCTGCAGACAGCAGTAGATGTACAGGTGAGTGTGTAGACTAACATACTAGAGTCACTTGTTTTAAAACTTGAGAGTTGTTTTAAAACTTTTTTTCCCTGTCTTCTCCTTTGATATTCTGCGTTTTGTAAGAAAAAAAGCTTTTAAAAGTACATTTTATGGCAACTGAGTTTCCAATTGGTTTACTTTGTGTTCCTAAACTGCAGTTTGTTTAGACCACAATTATAAATTATATCTCTACCTCTCTGTGGGGAGAATATGAGTTGCTACTATTTTATTATTTGTAGTATCACACAGAAGTTTTACAGGGGTATGTGAAAACATTTAGAATTACTAGTTCTGTACATAAACAAACTACAGTACAGTGCTGTGAATCGAGGGCCATTCTTTGTACACAGATGATCCAGTAAATATTATCAAATGTTTCACGTTTGAATTTCAAAGTTATTATTTGTCTGTGAAGAATATTTTGAGAAGTTCTTCTGTTGAAACTAAGTTCAGCACAGAGTAGTATTTAGGCACTGGGAAAGGTAATAATAAATGCACTGGTGAATCAGCATTCAAAGCTACCTTTCACAAAGCCTGTTTTGTACACAAGCACTCACTCCCACTTTTCGGTGCTGTTCAGTAATATAATAGGGCATTTCTAAGCATAAAAAGAATGCAGCCTTGGAATTCAGGATAGTCTCAAAGGAAGTGTATTAAAACAGCTGCATCCATACAGCTTAATTTGTGTGAATGGTCTGCTGTTGAGTTATATTGAGTCACTGTCCTGTCATTAACAAATGTTTATAGTTCTTTGATTGCCTCATTAACTATCAGTATAGCTTGGGACTAGAGGAGGAAATGATGAGCACCCTCGTGGCAGCATTGATTTCTTTCTTGCAAGTCTGTGTGTTGAGATGTTTGCTGCAAAGATACAACACCAATTACACTTTCAAGCAAAACATGCTTTTGTCTTTGGCACTGTGTAATTAAAGAAATACTCTGTTCAGATGTGACTGTAAATTTTACATATTTGGCCTGCATTGATAATATCTCTTGTTTTGGGTATTCTTCATAGCTTGAATCAGTGTTTAAACACATTGAGGAGTTACCAGAAGAAGAGAAGCTTTTGAAGTTGTCAACACTAAAACTGAGGTACTTTACCCCAAGAGAAATAGCAAATCTTCATGGATTCCCTTTGGAATTTGGTATGTGCTGCTTCAACATCATTCTTCAGAAATGCCAGTGTATTTTTTTTTTTACTGGGGACTAGTGCATTCTTTTCGTTTTACAATTTTTCTTTTTGACTGCTCTGTTCTTATGATTGATTTATTCTTGTTATTTGGCTAACTTTGAATTTCTCTGAGTTTCCACTAGTTCTGAATGTTTTGAAAGAGCCAGCTTCTGTGGTTAGGTTTATCTTCGCAAGCTAAGAGAAAAGTTTTTGGCATGAGAAGTGGTCTGTTACTGAATCACAGTGAAGGAATACCTTTGTTTAAAGTTGAAACTATTTGCTCAGCAGCCAGCCTTACTCACAACTGTGGTAAGTCAACATATCCTGCCAGTTTAGGAGGTCTGTTTGTGGTTCTCAGAGTCGGAGCTGCTTGCTTTCTCCCTTCCACACATTTACAGCTGCTGACAGAGAATTTCAAAAGATACAGATAGTTCTTTGTTCAGGAGTAACCAATCTATTAAGTCATCTCTATTTTCTAGAAAAGGCAGCCCTAACCCTTGGTCAGTTACTTATTCTTCTGACTGTTTTTGTGACGAAGAGGGAGTCAAGGAATAAGAACTCAGCAATACCAGTACACTGAATGCACATCAACAAGAATTAATCCTGAAATAAATTAATCAGAATTCTCCTTGTAAAACAAGGCAAGCAGGAAAGCATTGCTGTTACTATTTGCTAAGAAACTGGCCTGCTGATATCACAGCAGATCACTTTATCACTTTGTCACTCAGCAATAAAAGCATCCACAGAATTGTAGAATCATAGAATGGTTTGGGTTGGAAGGGACCTTATAAAGATCATTTGTTTCCAACCCTGCTGCAGTGGGCAGAGACACCTTCCATTAGACCAGGGTACCCAGAGATTGAGACAGCACTGACCTTGAGTAATTTGTTATATGTTTCTTTGACTTCCTCAGTGACTTGGAGTTCTGAGGAGTGCAACTTGTTTCTTTATATTTCTTTCTTTTGCAGTTTCAGTTTGTCTTTTTGTTACTTGTTATATTCAAAATTGCTACATTTGAAGAACATTGTCAAGGCTGCACAGTGAAATTCTAGAGTTGCCAGACTGAGCTTACTTGTTTATTTGCAGGAGTTTACTCTGTTGAGTTACATACCAACATACAGTATTTTTTCATAGCCTTTCTTCTTTAATAGATGTGTTCTTTTTGCAGACAGCCTTTTCATAGCACAACTCTGTTCCATGTTGATGTAGATTGACGTCAAGATACTTGAACTAAACAGAGCTGGTTTGGGCTTGCAGAGGTTTATCATGCTGTTCAGGATCTCTTTTGAGCACTGAATTGCCCATTTTCCCTTTTTTTCTGTAGGTTTTTTTTTCTTTTTTTTTTTAATACAGCTGGTGTTTTCCAACTTTTAAATTAGTCTCTGCAATATCAGTGAGAGGTGCAGTAGGGTTAACATTCTTTTATTTTACAAAGGGAGAACTAAGACAATGGAGAAGTTTGGAAAAGTTCGGAAAACTCTGTTAATTTAGGGTGAGCAGTTTGAGAAACCTGCTTTTTTACTGTTCCATAGTACTCGGAGTGATACCGTGCTTTCTGTTCAGAGCTCATCTTCAGGGGCAGCTGTCATGTTCAGTACTTTTGCAAACCAGAACTGAGCTCTCAAGAGAAGTCAGGCTTCTGAATTTGAGGATCATCCAGATCATCACCATCTTCAATGTGCTCATTTAGCATTCTTGTCTTTTACCAGCCAGGAACTGTGGAAGGAAGGACAGGGACAGATTCTACCTGCCAGAGGGCAGTACCCTTCTGCCATAATTATGGCAGTTATTATTATAACTGCTTTACAGTTCTTGCCATTCTCTGCCCTCTCTATACCATTTTCCCAACTTTCACAACACATAAAGCAGGCTTCTCTCCTCCAGTGTCTTCTTCATAATCCTGATTCACAGGCAGAACAAGCCTGGTCTGAGTCACAAGTCACATTTCTTTGTGTTTAAAACATTTCCCACTTTTTGCTTAAAAAAATGTTACTCATCTGTAGGCTGACTGAAATGTAAATTTAGGTGCTATGATCTCAGTTTCTTTTGAGAAAGTGCAAGCTGTGGGTTTTTTTGAAAGAGGATATATTTATGGCTGCAGCAAAGGGTGTTTCCCTCACAGTGTTTCTCCCATGTTAAACTTCAACTCATTATAGTGAAATATGGTATTTTCAGGGGGAAAATGTGCTATAATTTCTCTGCTCCTGTGCTCTCTAGTGACAGCAACATTTGGGCCAAAATTTTCAACGGAAAGCCTAGAGATGTACCCACTGCAAATATGTTATTGGTCCAAGAAGCTAAAGAATGAGAAAACTATAAGCTGAAAACTACAGTGAACAGACTGTCAGGAGCTTTGTAACAGATGCTGTTACTAGCTGCAGCTGTAGTATCATCAGAAGAAATATGATTATGTCTAAATTGTTTTGTATGATTGTGTCTAAATGGCTCTATGTTTTAACAAGTTGATGGCCTTTTCCAATATATGAGGTCTAGAGTTAAGGTCATTCTCAACATTATCAGATTTATTTGTGCTTTTAACATCTAAATACATAAATAGTAATTGCACTACAGTTCAATGAAATAATGCAGTCATTTGTCTTTGTCCCTCCTGTGGGTCCCACAGCAATATCATTAAAAGTGATCAGAGCATTCTTGCACCTGTGACCTGCTTTCATGAGGGTGATGTCAGGATGTGTTTCTTATTACCAGGGTATGTAAGCTATTAGGGAACCAAAGCCAGCACGGTGCAGTAGTCAAGACCACAATATCATCCAGTAGCATGTGTGACCTAAACAGTACAGTGAGGGCTGTGCAGTGAGTGCCAGCATACTATGAGTTGTTGAATCTGACCTTGTGATGAAGGCTGCTCTTGAGCCAAGAAGATAGACCATGCAAGATAATGTTAACAGTCAGAGGGAGGAGGCTTGGGATAAAGGAAACCGTGAGATCTGAAAATTAATTCTTGGCCTTCAGCTGCCAAGAGGCAGAAGAAGAAAGCATGAATTTTTCAGGGTTCAGATATGCTTCTTGGGATGCAAGTGCATGCATGTGTGTGTGCATAAATACATATTTATTTTCATATACTCTTTAAAAATGTGCTGATTCTATACCTTATTCATTGATGGAATGTGAAAGCTCCATCTAAGGAAGTGTGTGTGGGAGTGCCAGCGATTGTTCCAAAGAGAGAACGGTTGCTGAAATGTGAGTGCCAGGAAGCTAGGCAGAGTGGATGGAGCTGGCAGAAAATGTGTTTACCAAAGCAGTCCACATTTGAGGCATTAATAATTGGCAGAGAAGGATGGAACAACTCCTCCCAGACACCTCCTGCTCCTCAGAGCCTCCCTTGGCTCAACAACTGTCCAACCACATTCTCTCCAGAGCTCTCTCAGGAAGAGAATTTTTTCAGAGATGCTGTGCCAATTTCAGAACATACACATCACTTTTTGCACAAACAAATGCATCCAAGCTAATTACGATAGTGATGACCTCAGAGTCAAAGTTAGGTGTTTCTTTTTAGGGAATGATCAAATAATTGAATATGGTCACGTTTCAGCAGTTTAGTAGATGTCCCTCACAGTTAAGTCAGCACTGCTATGAGTCTTTCCCTCAGGTTGAAGCAAATGCACTTTACCTCACAGGTGGAGTAAGGTAAGAGTGCAAGCAAAACCAGAGCAGACCAGCTGGCCGTTGAAAACTTCGTTCTCAGGAGCTTGGTCGCCTTTGGCTGTGCTCTTAGTACATAACACAGCCCTTTCACAACACCTGGACCGTTTTAATTTTTTCTGACCCTCCTTGTTTTTTGCCGGTCCATGCACTTACTGTGTAAAGATATTTCTGATGCTGTCTCTATTTCTGAATGTGTTTAACAAGGTTAGCATTGAATTACATGGAAAATTGTTCAGCTGCTTGATCACTCACTGAATAAGCCTTGCTCATCATTTAATCTCCTGCTGGTATATTGCACTGTGAGACTTGTTATTTGCCTAAACTGGTTAGAGGGGGCTCAGATGGGAAGTACAATGTAAAGCTCATTGTAAAGTTCAGTTTAGTCTGTTTGCAGAATCATCACATTTTCTTTCTGATGTTGCTGTGTTCTTCTGAGAATGTTCTCTGGAGCAGCAGTTGTGCAGTGGTTTAGGTGGCTGCTGCCCCTCCCTGAGACTGCTGAATGTTTTGAGCTCTGTGAAGGGAAGGTATATCGGCATTAATTACACAATAGAGGAATGTTCTGAAGCCTTTTGTGAAAGCTTAGAGATTGCAGTTTTGCTAACGGAAGAACAGATCCAAATCCAATGAATTGATTGGGAATTGTTTTTGTAACTTTATGAATTTTTTTGCAGGGGGCAGGGTGTACCATGCTGCAGTCTGTGGTAACTGCATTAAGAACTGTTCACTGAAAAAAGGAGTAGACTGAAAACTAGGAACAAATCCAGACTAATGGTGTTGCACTGTATGTTTTTTATTGTAGGCTTTCCTGAAAAAGTAACAATAAAGCAATGCTATCGTCTTCTGGGAAACAGCCTCAATGTACATGTGGTGGCAAAATTGATCTCCATTCTACTTGGATAATTTAGAACTTGAATGATGCATGTGGACTGGTGACAGCAAATACTTCCATCTTTCAAAAGAGTGCTGGTAGAAGCTGAACAAAAATCAGAACTTACCAAAGTATCTGTCCACACATTTTGCTGAACACTTCTGATATGTTTTTAATGACTTGCTTTCGTGATGGATTTGAACTGTAGAGGTGTTTTATTCAAATGGACATTTCCAGGACTTGATTGCTTTATTTAAATGTCCTTTTTACTTTGCAAAATGAAAAAGGGCAGCATTTACAAATACTTAAATTGGATAAGACTACTTTATTTTAGCTTAAAACCATTTTCTCAGTATGGTATGAAAGGGCTCTAAGTGTCAAAACTGTATTAATTAAGTTCAGAGAACAAGTTCTACATGTAAAATTTAAATCTGTAAATATGAATTTTCCATTCTGAAAAGATGTATTGTATATATGTTCTGAACTTTTGGTATGCTTTTCATAGCTCATGGAACTATTAAATTCAGTATTTTGTGTACATTTTTTAAGAAGACATGGTGTTATTCTTTATGGCTATCTCATCCTCTCTACATACTTTTAGGATTCTGGAACCCAATGGTATCTGTCTGGAATGATTTGTTCACATGCAGCTGAATAAAAATATGTCAAGATTATCACAACCCTAACAATAACTTGCCTGTTTCTGTTCTCACATTATTCAGGATAAGATCATTGCTCCTTACCAAAGACTTACATATGAAAGACATAAAGAATTTGGGAGCTTCATGCTTAGCTTCTTATGGCATAAAAGCTGGAGAAAAACTGTACGGCCTACTTCTGAAAATTTCTTTATGCAACTTGATAGTAGTACTGGATGCATTTAGGAGTATCTGTTGGGATGACACTGCTGCATGTGGCCATCCAGAGTGCCACCATTGTATACCATTTCACAGAGTCGGAATGAATAGTTTTTTAACCAAGTCTTGTGAGTTTAGTGTCTTTGAAGTAGTAGAGAAAAGGATGGGAAAACTGAAAGCCTTCTAAAGAGGCATATGTTTCGGTTGTGATTTTCCTTTACAGATAATACTGTATTGGAATGCAGAGAAAAGAAAGCTTTAGGGAGAAAAAGGTGAGATGATACCTAGTAAGCATCCATTAGGGAGCTGATGTGCCACAAACCAGAAAAATTTTGTAAAATGACTGTCATTCCTCTGCACCAAAGCAGTAAAAGTTCCCAATCCTGAAAAAGAATGATTTTTCTTCCCCTCTCTCCCCTCCAGCCCATGAGATGACATAGGAACAGTTATCTGGGTTTGGTAATGCGGGAGTAACTGAAGACCATAGAGAATAGAGCTGCTGTAGGGGTGCTGTAGCTACTCTCATCTGCTTTAGTCTGTGTTGGTATTTTGTGCCATAGTTGTACTTGTAATGGCAAAAAAGTACTAGACTAATGTTAGTCTGTGCTGGCTCCTAAACTGAAAGCAGGTGTGGTTCTGACAGTGAACCACAGGGATCTGTCCACACAGTGCTTATTGTGTAGATTTATCAGCCACATCAATAACTAGTAGCTATATGGTCTTGTTCTTGGGAGAAATGCAGTAATGTGAAGATCTATTGTTTTCCAGCATGATCTAAACATTGGTATGAAAACAAAGGATGTCAGTTTTATGTATAAATTGGAATTTCTTTCAGATAAACCATGTAAATAATTTGTTCACTTTGCCTCGCTGTAATAATATTTGGCAAAATATTACTATTAACAATTTTTTTTTTCAAATCTTTAAAGTGTAAAACATATTTAAATGATTTATATGTCACTCGTAAGCAAGCGGTATTGAAGTATAAGTTGAAACTTACCTAGCTGCATCTAAAACTGATACAGTAGTACAGCCTAAGTTAACAGTGAATTTTAATTCTATGTGATTGTGAAGATTGAAATCTGTTTGCTAGTCCAAGCTGTTTCTGAAGGAAATACTTTGAAAGAACAGATTTCAGAGTAGTAAATATGTGTGTATTTTACCCCCACTAACCCTGTAATACCAGCGCAGCTAAATTGAGCCACTGCTTCTTATCCCCTCGGTTTGTCATTAATGAACTGGTTTACAGAGCTCTGTTGGGTTGTACCTGCTTGACCTCACTTGATGATGGTGTTGCTTCCTTTTCCAAGCAGTCTCCTAATCCTAAGTGCTTTGCAGCCCGCATCAGTGCTGTACTTTGCAACTTCAGCTTAAGCATTTTCACAGCAATGAAATGTGATTACGAAAGCAGGTGAAAGGTGAAGGAGTGAAATCTGGAAAACAGCTTTGGAAAGGGAAGGAGATTTCCAGAACCTGATTTTTTTGATTTTGTAGCTCACTCATTATGCTCATCTGAAACACGTTTCATTATCTGGGTTGGATGATGTAGTTGTGTTCCCTCAAACTTGAGAATTCCACTGAGAAAAAGAATGTCATATGGTCATGAGGTGTTATATCGATGCAGTCATTTTTGAAGCTTGCTAATTGCCTTAGGAAATGTCTTCCCTACATCAGCTGGTTCCTATCTGAGTAAATCTGAGGTTTCCCCATACTCATGAAGAAACCTGTCTAGCAGCAAAGTTACTAAAATACCATTTTTCTAGCGCGGTGAGTTTGAATTTTTTGATACACGAACTCCAAGTGTTCTAATGGAGGTGCATCCTTCAATGCAGCGAATGTAAGGCTCCTGCCCAGGGATTTTTTTATGTCACATTTTACTGACCCTCATAGAAGAAGTATAAGGATTTTCAGGAATCTCTGTATCACAGTCTGGGAATACATTGATCAGTGATAAAACTATAACATGTCATAAACTTAGTCATGGGTAAGCCCATTTTGTTTTTGACAGAGACATTTTAATAGAAATCTGAACAGGCCCAGTGCTTTGATAACTCTGCAATTCTGTGTAGCAGTTTTCATGCATATCTAAAATAAATAGAAAATTCACAAAATACATGTTACATCTCAAGGATTCAATTCTCAGCTCACCCTTCAATATCACTACTCTAATTTCTCGCTTTTCATACTAAAGTTTAACACTTGGCTTATTGTCTAAATACTGAATTATATATCTTTTCCTTAGCAATTTAATGTATTTTATGTTGTATGTATTTGTAACCTCTTAAGTGTTGTATGATTCTCTGTGGTGTTTAAACAATATCCCATATTAGAAAGGATTTGGAGGATACAAAGTAATAATTGGTTAAGACCACTAGGCATTTCTGAGCAGTCTTATATAGTTATTGTATAAAGTAGAACTGGTCAAAGAAATATTCAGGGAGAAATAATGTGGAATTATAAAAAACAAGACACGAAGCCCAAAATAATTCCATTAACCATTTTCCTTTTCCCTGTGCAAACATGAGTATTCTGGTGTTGCAATCTCATTAGGGGGAATTCATGAAATACTGAGTAGTATGTCACTTCAAATGTTAGTGTGCAGAGTATGAAGAGATGTGTGTTATTTTTATTTTGAATTGATTACAAGTTTAGGGGAATTTATACAGCTGTTGAAGAAAAGAAATACATGGCCTTAGGGGACTAGGCAGCCATCTGTGAAGGCAAGAAAACTCGGTTGTTCTCTTTGACTTTCCTCGACCTGCTGCTTGTGACAGTGGGAGGAAGCTGGACAAGGGATATTTTGGTAAGAGCTCTGGTGAAGTGAAGAGTTGGAAGAGTTTAAATCGAGTGGAAGAGACCACTTTTAGTGAGAGAGGGTTGTTGGATCGAATGTCAGAAGGCTGCTCTGGTAGGATACCCTTCACTAAGATTCAGAAAACTTTGCAGCAAAAGGAGTCCCTGAAATTTCCTCCAGTAAGGAACCTTTCTGATTTTACATGCATCCTGAACTCCCAACTTCATTGAGAGCAAGTATGTCATGTGCTTTTTTCCATGCACTGGGCTGTTGTAACTCAAACATTTTTGAATTACCAGCTGGCATTTGGAAGCAAAGTATGCTGGTGGTACTGATACATTTTCTCATATGGAGATAGTAATTAGTAGCTTTGCTTAGTTCAAATATTTGCACTGTATATATTTTTAAAAATAAACTAATCCCATTCTGTTTATAAATAATACACTTAAAAATGGGATTCTTCTCAGAAATGCTATTTCTGATTGGCATTTTGACTGTATTTTGACCATATTTGCTCATTCTTTGTACATGTGTTGTAAGGTGAAGCATGGGGCGAAGGAAAAGACTGGACAAGTTCATGGAAGAAAACTCCTTTGAGAGCTCTAAGGAGACATGACTGAGAAGTGCACGAGCTGCAAATAACTGGAGGCCAACAGAGTAGGTTGGAGAGGTAGTGTTTGAGCTTTCTGCTTTGTGTACCTGTCATTTCCTATCTGCCCTTGGCCACTGTTGGGGACAGGGTGCTGACCTAGATGGATCTTTTTCTAACCCAGTATGACCATTCTTACATTTTTGTGGTGACAGAATGCCAGTATTATAATCACACCACCAACAGACAGCAAGTGGCTTTACACACTTAGCTCGGATCTAAGCTTCTCAATAAAAGCCAAGAGTACAGAATAGAATGAATGTGAGGGAGGTTGTGCAGCCAGGTCCATTCATGGCTCTAGGGTTATTAGTGAAGAAGGATGGCTATGCCAATGGAAGTCCCTAAAAATAACCCCAGTGTTAAAGCAATTGGAATGTGTTAAAAGGACTGGAATAATCAATAGAAAAGAACAAAGCCAATATAATTGACTGGAAACTTTTCATGAACCTTGTTTCAAAAAAGAATGAAATGGAAAATAGGAAGCACCAAAATGGTTGGTGGTTTGTAGAAATAAAATGTGTAGGAAGAAAAATCAGAAAGACAGAACCAAATCAGAAGTCTCCTAAGGAAAGTAAAAACTGTTAAAGTAAAAAATTGTTAAAACTGCCTTCATTGTATTGAAGGAATTTAGGGAGAATTGGGACAGTAGATCAATTCCAGCTGAAGTAGGTAACTAAATCAAACTCTTACCTTTGTCATTTGCTATTAAACACTAAAAAACTTAACTTCCTGGACACTTAGTTTAACTTCATTAGTAGGTAACTGATGAACTTCATCAACTGTGTTGAGGGAGCAGAATCTTATCAGGTGTCAGAGGGCAGAATGCTGAGAAGAAAAGAAATCCTCGAGGAGGGGTGTGGAAAATGGAAACTTGCAGCTGCTGCAGCCAGTGGCGAAGGTGCCATGGCCATGAAACTCTCCAGACACTCGTGAAGACAAGGAAGGAGGTAATGATAGGTGGTTATAGGTAAGAGACAGAAAGGGGAATGTTATTTTTTGGAGTCATCCTTGTTTGGTGTAAATCCTGTGGTTGTTGATCCTCTGCACAGGGCCTGATAGCAGCTTAGTGCTTGGTTGTCTTAGAGCTGTAGGGACATACGCAAAGTGCTGAGTTAATATAGAGCATGATTTACATCATGAATATGCAAAGAACAATTGCACATTTGTACTATGAAGGCAAAAGCGCTACTTTGTGTGTTATGTATCACTTTTGAGCAGTAGAATATTATTAGAAAGAGGAAAGATGAAAGACAATCCAGGGAAGTGAAGATGGAAATACTGGAAGATAGGACCTCAGATTAAGGAAAACTTGAGTAAATGTGCTCTTCTTAGGATTTAAGCAGCAGCGGGGCTGGATTCATAATTATTTGCAAATATTTGAATAATAACAATAGCAGGGATCTATTTTTGCATCTATGCAAAAAAAATAAAATTATTATTTGTTAGCCTTCCATTTAAAAATTAGCCAGTTTTGGATTCGCAGCAATTGCTGCCCTTCCTCCATTTATAAAGGTAGCATTGTCACAGACTCGTGTCATGTCTGTGCATCTGAGATGACTTCCTAGAAGTAATTGATGTATATTGAATTTTTGTGCATGATTTGAGTCAACTCTTGTCTTCCACACCAATGTCTTTGCTTTGCAGACACACACTGCTGGAGAAGTAGAGGAATACCACCATTTGATTTCATACAGCTACACAAGAAGGTGGTAAAGGGTAGTCCCTGCTAGTACAGGATGAACTTTAACCAGAATTAGAGACAAACACTCCATTACTCTCTGCCAAATCTGCACACAGTCTATATTCTTTAGAGCTGTTTCCTGAGCCATCATATTAGAGACATACTAAACAACCTGTTCCAGGAGGAGCGGTTCATGCCAGCTCTTGTTAGAAAGAACAGCCCCTATTCTTGTGCCAGACATTTGCAGCTTTTCCATTCTGTTCCTCCAAAAATGATGTCTCAATCCAGTGAATTAAAGTAAAATTAGAAGGTGTGGACCTGGTTTTTTCCTGAAGATTGTTTTTAGATTTCCTAATTTGGCCAGCCTAAGGTGCATTCACTAGGAATAAAGAGTAAATTAACTAAAATCTGGAAGGTCTAATGAAATGGAAAATAGTGTGTCATGCAAAGTTTGGGTGAATGTCCAGTGCTCTCTTTCCATGCTATAATCAGTGCATAGTCAAAGTCAGCTGGTCTTCAAGCCAAGCATTTTCTAAGCTGTAAATTCTGCAGGAAGAGAAAGTGAATTTCTTCTTGTTCCTTGCATTAGCAATCTTCTCCTCATTGTTCATGGTTTATTGCTCACTGGTTATTGGTATATTGGAGCTAATTAGTTGCAAAGGGAAGCCTGAATCAAAGGTTGACAGGCAGCAGAGAGAGTCAATGCATGCTCAGTATGCAGAAGAAATGAATAGAGAAAAGGAAGGATTTTGTGGTGCACAGCTGAAAGCCAGGATGGAAACTGTCAGCACACAATGGACCTTGTGGAAGTAAGGTCCTGGAGTATGCACACACTCAACCAGCCTGGTAAGGAGTGCGGGTGTAGTTGGCCCATAGTTTATTCAAGCTTACACCCAACTGACAGTTATACAAACCCAGTAAACTGTTAAAACAAAAGGCAAATCAAAACAAAAAGAGCAAAAAACCCCACCAGACAGACTTTGGAACTGACAGGGAGAATGTTAATGAGCACTAATTTAATGGACGGTACAGGATACCCAGAGGCAGAAGGTGTCTAGTCGACTAGACAGAAACATTGATAACTCATCTATGCTCTCCTATTCCTGAACAGAGGTTTCAGAGCAAAAAGCATAACAGTAAACAGAAAAAATGGAGGGACAGATTCTCAGTTGGTGTAAAATATTGTAGCTCATTTGGATTGAATGGAGCAGTGATATCTCCAACAACTGAGGATACAATTCTGTATTTTTATGGGAACACTATCGCTGATGATAAAGGATAACACATGGAAATTTCTACTTCTTTTCCTCTGTTCTGGCAGGAATGGGTGATAGACTTAGTCTCCTGGAGGCTTCAGGCTGCTACAGGTGAACATCCAGAGAGCTGAGCTGCTGTTACCACACCAGCAGGTACATGGGACAGGCTGTCTCCCGTGGGTTCAGGAGGAGCTTCACCTCTGCCCTTCAGATCCCCAGGCAGCAGCAGTGACTGTTGGGTCACCTGCATCAGAGTCTGTCTGAGTACAAAAAATGGTCAGCAGGATGATGCTGTTCTGAATTCTAAGGTAAGTTACTGAAAACACAGATAATAAAATATTATAAAAATCTAGTTTTTATGCAAACAAAGAAAACAGTGGCGTGATAGAGCTGATAAAATCTCAGGCATTACAGTTATCTACAGCAAAGATCAAGTTATCTGTGGCAGCACCACATTAGATGTCCTGACTTCAAATTCATGTTTACAGTCCACATCTGTCTCTTTTTGAGGTGACATTAATATTTTTTGTCACCACATCCAATTTCTTCACAGTTTCTTTGACCTTTTAATGCTTTCATATGTGGAAGCTGTAGAGTTCATTCAATTCCTCAGTTCCACAGCAGGTCCATCTGTAGATGACAAGTCCAAACTGGAGCAAAAAGAAAGGCTGGGCAGGGTTAGGAAGTGCAGGAGCTCCACGGCCTCCAGGAAGGTCTGGGGACTTAAAGTATCAGTGAATGGTGGCTGCTGTTATCTTTGAGCAAGAGCAGCTCAAACTGTTGCTTCTCTTTTCTTCTCAGTAGAGGTTTGAAATGTGACCAACTGAATAAGTTATCTACTAAGCAAGAAGGAAAATAAAAAAGAATGGTGCTGGGCCTGGAGGTTCAGGAAGCTCCTGGCATGAGGAAGGAAAACATGCACAGAGCTCCCCTAAGCAGGAAGAAGAAAGCACAACAAAGTCTTGAGCAAGGGGAATGTGGAGACTCTGGCAAAAGCAGAGGGGAGGTGGGACATGGACTCTGTCAGGGCTTTCAGCAGCAACAGCTGGGCCTCAGCATCTGGGGACTGAGTCACCCTTGAGTCAGAGCAGCCATATTTGGTTAAAATTGTATTTTGCTGTTGCAATCCTTGGGATGGTGTTTGGTACTGCTTAACTTGTTTGTGTCATCTGACCACTAAATTACTGCCTGGAAGCTTCTCTTTCAATACAAATATTCCTTGCCAGCCATTTCTGCAGTAACCAGCTTCAGATTACAAGGTGCTTGGAGACACTGGGGTGCTCAGCTGTACAAAGGTCAAAGACAAACTGGTAAAATACAAGCAGATTTCAATCAGTGATCTCTCGAAGCTCCTGAAACCAAAAGACAAAATGAGAAAAAATGCATTTAGTGTCTAGAGGATTTGCATGCTGTCAATCTTTAATTAAGATATCTGAGATAAAGTTCACCCTTGTAAGACAAGGCAGCAGAATGGGCACCTTGTGAACAATGAGAGCAAAGGGCACCTGGGCTCACAACAGCACAATCCAGCACTGAAGGTTTCACTTCAAACGCAGGACAGCTGGAGGAGAGCAATGCTTTGGGCTTCTCCTGCTCCTGTGCTGTTAGTTGTGTTATTATTACTGACTGGACTGAGCTGTGAATCAAACCACCATGAAAAAAAGAGGCAGAAAAGAAACACTTATGATGAGCAGTAAGTACCATTGCTTGCAAATTTGTTCATATGGTCCCCTCTAAGTGCTGGTAATAAGAACAGAATGGCTTTACTGCAGCTATTTTTTACATACTCTTTGGCAGATATGTGTAAATAAATGATCTCTTACTTTTTTTCCCTCCCCAATAATACAACAGGCCTCGTTTGTCCTCAGAGCAGGGCAATTTGGTGTTCCATGCTGGCTCCAGCAAAAATATTGAATTTAGAACTGGACCACTGGGGAAAGTAAAAGTTAATGAAGAAGACCTCGCAGAGCTTTTTAGTCAGGTGATATAGTTACTTTCCTTAATATATTTTAATTTTCTGGTTTGCACATTAATAGTTAAATTGTCTTTGCAAGTGTTTGTTGCATTTTGTATGATTGTATTTTGTGTTATCTATATCTGTAGTCTAATATGAAAGTAAGCTATTGCAGACTTGTAAAGTAATCATGTCATTACAGAAGATAATTAAAGGATTAAATTGCGTGTGTAGCAGAGCTCTCCGTATTTAAGCGGACTTTATAATAGTAAAGTTATGCAAGGACAAAACTTTCCAAAGCTTTTGAAAAAGCAAAGTGTGTTTCACATTAGCTCTGTTGTTTAACTTCAGGTGAGAGAGAGTCACACAGAGATTCAAGAACTTAAAAAAGCCAGTGGTGCCTCTCAAAACATGTCCCAGCAGGTTGCCCTGCTGACCTCCAAGGTGAGCCATACCTTCGTGTTATCCTCCTCGAACATTCCCAGTTTCCTATTCTTCACACTAACATTAAACAACCTGATTCATTTTGGTATTTCTAGACTTCAGTTCAGGGAACTGGAGCAGAGTCCATACTTAACATTAGCTTTGAGTCTGTGTTTAATTTTGAGATGCTTACTCAGAAAATCTGGAAACAATGGAAATATTTCTGTGAATCCCCCCCATAATTTCCAGTTACTGTGATTCTTCTTTTGTTCATTGTCAATGTGTCAATAGACTATATCCTCTAATATTTATGGAAGTGTAATCCTACTAAATTCTGGAAGTGGACCATATACGTTGTTGTAGTTGTTACACAGACATTCCATTCCATAGGTGAAATGGACTGTAGAGGTTTGCAGTGGAAAAAAAAAAGACCTATGCGGTAGTTTAGTTTTTTCCCTGCTCTTTAAAATTTTCTCCAACAGAAGATTTTGAAACCTTTTGTCTGATTTAAGTTTCTTTTGTTACAGTGTTTCTGCAAGTTCCTTATAGGAAAATATTTTGTAGCCTAAGAAACCTTCCCTCAGGAAAATTGTGATAATGCATATCTGTGATATTTCCTGATTCAGTGTCAGTTTGCTGTTTGTGTCTACAACCCACTGAGATATGGTGATCCTCTTCCTGGCTTTTGTTGTACTGTCCCAGACCTCCGTTCTTCACATACATGCACACAGTCCCACAGGAATATTCACATTCTCAGTCTTAAGCACCTGAATACATCATTGCAAGACTGAGTCTTGCCTTTTGGATACAAGCTGGGACATATTTAAACTGTCATTTCCTGAACAGGATAAAATAACAAAATCTCAGTGAATGGGGCCTGAGTTGAAGCTGAGTGTCACCTGATTTCACAAACCAAATATTCCCTTTTCTCAAAGGAAAATATTTTGTTAGCCTGCCAGCCTCCAACACGTATCTCTGTGGTCACTGTCATACCAAGCACAATGTAATTTGCATTTCTTTTGCAGATCATGAGTCTTGATAACCAACTTCAAAGCTTAGAGCAGGTAAGTAAATGGGAAGCAAACTAGAGATCAGAAAAGAAAATCCCAGCCCCGAATAAATAAAGTGAGGCTAAAATGATTAAATAGCTAAATGATTTATTTCATCTCATGCATTCCTCAGGAAAACTTTTTTTGGTAACAGAAGGTAAAAAAAAAAAAAAAAAAAAGCTAAGATTTGTGAAAGAGTTTAAATACTTTCTTAGAAAATATAAACTCTGTAGGAGCCTGCATTTCGTAAAGGAAAAACAGTTGTGTACTCAAGAACAACAACTAGATACCAAGGACAAGTAAGATTTTCCTTCACTGGTCTGTCAAGACAAAGATCAGAAAATTCAAACTGGATTTTTTATTGCACTGGAACTAGCTAATTTTCAACTGTTGTCTGTTTCTCCAGTGAGCTTGTGACAAGCCACACCAACAGGTGCCAGAAAAAGCAGTTGTCAGATGAGTTGCCCATGGAATCAAAAAGACAAAATAACCCTCCATCTAGACCCACAGGCTATTGCCAAAGAACAGTCTCTTTATAATTACTTTTCACAGGGCTTTTCTCATCCTAGTGCTTGTCATTCTGTGTATGACCAAACATAGTGTCATTATTTTGTACAGGGATAAGTGAAACAGCTCAAAACCTTTACAAATCAACCTTGCTGAAAAAGGTGGGAGGAGGGATCCAAGAAAGAATGTTTAAAAAAAAAAAAAAGGAAAAGGAAAAAGAAAAGGTTTTTTTTGAAAATAAATGTTAATGGAACACCAGCTAAGCAGAAATCTCATTTTCTGCTCTTTTCCTGGGTTTCAGACTATTCAGAAGAGAGCCTGCAGCAGTAACCCCTGTAAGAACTCAGGGACCTGTGTAAACTCACTGGATGGTTTCTTTTGCCTCTGTCCCAGCAACTGGCAGGTGAGTCTTTAGCCTCGTTGACTACAGAGAGTGTGTTTGAACTGTTATATGCAGGCAATGGCCTGTGAAGTCAGTGATTCTTGGCAGTTCCCACAGCAGAGAATTAGTCTCTGGTTTTTGCTGAGCAGTGAATTGAACTGCATGCCTTGCTGTTGACCTTACACAAGGATGGGGGAAGGGATCTATATTTATTCAATCTCAAGTAAAACAAATGGGGGTGTAAGTAATCAATGACATTCTGAATTTTTTAAACCCAGAGAATTTACTGGTAAATGCTTTAATGGTGCTGTTAAATGCACTAGAAATGGAAAAGTTACATCTTTTTCTCAAAGGCTTTCAACTTGAAAGTTATCCCAGCAAGATTTGGGTCAAAATTGCTGTGCTTTCCTGATAGAAACAGTTTGAAAGAAAGTTTTCTGAGCCTTTTGCTAGCTGGTAGGGGGATGACAATAATGTGTTGTTCATATGCTTTCTACATCTGAAACATGTTATCCCCATCTGACTGATAACAAGGGTCACAGAAACTCAGCTGAAAAATAGAGTTTTGTTATTATGTTTCATAAGGGAAGCTGTGCTGATAACAGCCCATGGTTTGTGTATCTTTGAAAACTATTTTAAACATTGGCTCCATGGTTTGCTTAATTTCTCAGTTATTTGGAAAATAAACTGGGTTTCCATTTCATCTTAGGGCCCCCTGTGCTCAGTGGATGTTGATGAATGCCGAATTTTTGCTGGAACTGCACTAGGCTGCCAGAATGGAGCCACTTGTGTGAACACACCAGGCAACTACAGGTAACTTCTCAAAACTAGACACAAATACCCTGAGTAGAATACTCTGTTATTTTTGTTCCCCTCACACCTGCAGCAGAAGTTCTAGAAGGAAGTCTTTTAGTATCTATGCACTATAATTCCTTGCAGTCTGAGAAAATATAAAATCCTTAATACACTGTGCACTGAGCCCACTGCAGACACAGAAGCCCCTCCAAAGCCATTGCCTGCTTTGACACAGAAAAACCATCAGGAACCAGATCCATCACACAGCCATGCCAGGGGAGAAGGCTGCAAATTGAACACTGGCTCCAGTGGCCCACCCTACTTGCTGTAGGTGCAGATGCTTTGATGGAAATTTACTGCACTGTAGGATGTAGCTGGGGTGGTGAGGTGCAGCATGCTGGTCTGTAACCAGCACTCACCAATGTGACCACCTACCATAACCATGCTACCATCCTTTTGTTATCACCTACCCCTTGAGATCAAAGGGACTGAGGAGATGGAAGAGGTGAACAGCATCGGCCCAGCAAAGGCTTTGAGTTGTTGGAAATCTCCTGAAGATATGGGCAGCCTTGATCAGTGGCATTCCCAGTGCACTCAGTTGATTAGAGCACGGTGCTAATGACACCAAGGTTGCAGTTCAGTCCCCATATGGGCCATTCACTTATGGACTGGATGTGGTGATCCTTGTGGGTCCCTTCCAGCTCAGAATATTCTGTGAAATCAGAAACAGTTCTGTGAAATGCCTTCACCCCCTCCAGAAATACAGGCACTGCTGAGACAGCAGCAGAGCAAGGAATGCACAGTCCTGCCAGGCATAAAAGAAGGAGAAATGTGGTCTGCAGCCGACTGGCCAAGAGGGTGCCTGGCTAACCTGTGTGCCAGGCCCAAAAGACATGAGGCCCTTGGAGCATGTCCTTCTCCGGCTGTGCCCAGCTCCTTAGGAAACATGCAGTTGCTTACAGGGCAAGCCAGCGTGAATGTTCCGTCTTATTTTCCAAAATGTCAAATAATCTGGTAAATAAATAACTTTCAGATATAATACAAAGCTATCCCTGTGCAGTGGGAACAAGCAGGCTGGAGAGCATGCCACAGCTTTCTGCACAGCATTTTGTCTTCTGCTTCAGCGTGAAAATATAAGCCCCCACAAATATTTGCTTGGCGTAGCACCAGCTTATAGTGCTTTGTCAGCTCTTGGAGGAACCTCACATCAGGGAAGTGCTCATGCAGTGGTCCTCACGCTTCAGCATTAACATGGAGTATGCTGATGTCTCACTGGTGTGTGATGCTTCATGTAAGCTTGTCTTTGATTTTAAAGGATGTTTCTAGCTTGTCTGTAGCTGTCCCCAACACAGATAATTGTCAAGGCAACAACAGGCAGAGCAGTCTGCCTTTGTTTCTTACTGTGCTCAGAGGTGTGGTGTACAGGTGTGTGACTAAATTAAGATTTGAGAGGACAAACCTTCTGCCTTTCTTGCAAGTGTTTTCATTGTGTTAGTGCAGTCATAACTCCTGTAAGATTCTTCCCCAACGTAATCCTTGCCCTCTTTGATACTTGCTGAATCAGTGCTTCCTGAAATGACCTAAGATCTCTTCATAAGTCATCCAAGTCTTAATATTACTGTTCTTGTATTAACATGCAGGATTATTATATAGTCCTTTCCCCAAGTCCATTGTACTGTATCCTTCACATATTGTCTTACTCGTTTCTGAGTGCTCCCCAGATGCTAAATCCTTCCACATGTAGAGTGTGACATATCATTTTCCAGCAACTGTGCTGCTAAGCTTTCTGAGGCCCAGCAGCCCAGGTCACCCCACTCATGCTTTGGTGTAGTTACGTACACGAGCATAGACTGCAGGTAAAGAAGAGGGTAAGAATTGACTTTCCACAACCCCCAGAGAGAACAGCAGGTGATGGGCAGTACTGGATTAGGTAGCAGGAAATGGAACATAATGCAATCTTCATTCTCTGTTCAGATTCTTTACCCCCATGCTTTTCTTGTAATTCACTGAAGTGTACGAAAAAAGAGCAGGTATCCAGGAAGCACCTTCCTTAGTCAGAACCTGAAGGGGACATTGCATCAGTTGGATGAAAGCCATAAGAGCCCCCAAGTCTATTGGACATCTCTGTCACAACAAAAATAACAGGGGCCTCATCACAACATGCCATCAGCCATGTGACAGCATCAGGGCAGTGCTGAGCAGCAGTGCATCAAAATTTGGCTGAAGTTCCTTGCAGTGTGACCTACTTCTTGAATCTGTTCTCTGAGAAACTTCAGATGAGTAGCAGATTAATCTTTGCCAGACTAGGCAGGAGACAGTGCCATTGTCCTCCTCCTTTGGAAATGGTCAGGTTGCCTTGCTGTGTCCTTTGGAGTTGAACATGAAGCTTTGAATGTACTTTGAACATATAGAAGTCACTTGGTTCTCTGACCTGTTGCCTCTGTGCTTGCCCAGGCTGAGCTGCTGCACTGATGGGATGGTGTGTGTCTGTCTGCCATCTCTTACAGTAATGAACATGCTGTCTTGCAGTACTGCTGTTAAGCATTAAGCTGTTGCGGGTTTTTGAAGCCTGAGTTCATGTGAGTTGCTTGTCCTGGGTGCAGTTTTAGTTACCTGCAACTGGCTTTTCAAACTGCTATTTCAGCTGAGCATGTGACACAGTTGCAGGGACGGCAGTAGGTTATTGTGTATAAATTGCTCCAAAGTCCAGATCAGATTCACGGATTACCCTAATCAAATACCCTAATCAAAAAGCACAGAAATGCTTTTATAGAGGATTTTTCATCAGCTGAAAAGCAATCCAAAAAAGATGTGTACTTGCCATATGTCTCTGTGAGGTGCAGACCTTGCAGCATATGACTTGCATCCAAATGAGAGTTTCACTGTCATTTTAATTAAAAAACCAGTGATTTAATGAGTTTTCTGTAGATATAGGTCCCTTTCAGTTGTATTTAACAGCCTCAGGTTTGGTCTATGTGGAAATAAAGAGCCAGAGAAAAGGGAAATGTTACCCAGTGACTTAGAAGTTCCCAATTTCAGTTCCACCACATATGTACAATGCTGTAACTAAGGTCTGCCCTATAAATAAAAATGTGATGCATCTGGAAGCTTTCAAGGCAGATCATCCCAGTAAAATGCATTTCTTCAACCCACTCCTTTGTTTTTCCCATCAGCCCCAAATGCTATCTCTTGCACACCACACTTACCTAAAAGCTGGGCTGCTGCTGGGACAGCAGCTGCGCCTTGTTATGGTGTGGGTGTGAAGGTACCCCACTCTCTGGGACAGGCCAGACATGGCATTTCTGCATATTGCTGGAGGTAGGATGTTATGCACTTGGCATCATAAACTTCAACGGACAGTTTAGGTGCTCTTTGACTGAAGTGCAGTTTTCCAGGCTCACATTCTATTTAAGTCTCATGTTAGACATTTCTTTTTTTCTGGATTTGCGCTTATGAATGCAACAAAGGCTGCCATAGGCCTGGGCAGTCATGGATATACACAAGTCCCACATGATTTTTGAGTCACAGGAGCCTTGCTGAACAGGAACCTTGCCTCCGTGCATGATTATTAATGGGATTGTCAATATAGCTAACTAGATGTATTTTGTAGCGAATGATCTCTTATTATGGCAATATGTAATCTTTAACAGCTATAGAAAAACAAAATTTTGATTTTTCTGTCCACTTTCACCATTAGCTGCTCCTGTACTCCAGAAACCTATGGGCCTCACTGCGCCTTGAAGTTTGATGACTGCCAGGAAGGATCTGAGGTCCTCTGTCAGCATGGACTCTGCATAGATGAAGAAAGGGATCAGCACAACAGGGTAAGGAGCAATGTATAAATCTCATTATACAGCACAGCATGAAAACCCAACAAATAATACTGAGCACAACAAAACTGTACAACGCACATGGCTGCTGAAAAACAGTGAGAAATGCCGCTATACAAAATAACCTCTCTGTTGCCCCAAGGACAGCAGAAAGAATCAAAAATGTCTCGTGTCTTGTTAAAGGTACTTTAAATCTACTACTTGTTAAAGATACTTTAAGTCTGCTACTACATCCATAGGGAGCTTGGGCATATTCTTTGAATAAGTCTTATTTGAAATATTATATTCTGACTTTGTTATTTGGGGAGTTCAGAGTTACTAGAATATTTTACTACTTAAATGATTGAGAAGGACAAACGTCATGAATCTTTTTTTTCCTGGGAAAAGGCATACCAGTGGAATATTACTGCCAGTGGCCTGGAATCTGCCAGGGCTGTCTGGTGACTGGGTGGTTGTTGCTCATCCTGGGTGCTCCTCAGCATCAGCTGGAAGTGGTCTCTGACTCCAGGCTCAGTCTTTCCAAGCATCTGCATGCTAGCACACCCTTGAGTGCTTTTCTGGAGCAAGCCAACTCATTCCGTCTGGGCAAGAATCTGGGTACAGGGTGTTCATTCCAAAGGGATAGATGGAACATGCTAGTTTTGGCTCTTTCCACTCAGAGCAGTCCTCCAGAACTACCCAGCCAAGCCTGTGCTCCTTAATGATGCTATACGTCCATTCACCATTCCAGCGCATATTTTTTGGTGCTATGCTGTAAAATTATTCCTTTGCTTAATTCGTAGAAGTTTCACAACTCATTATTTATTTTCTGCCCACCTTTTGTGGAGAAAGCTTTTCAAAAGGGTTCAGTGTTGGCTTAACAGTGTCTGCTCCTGTGACTGTCAACAATAAAGCTCCCATTAGCTTTAATTGGACCAAAGCTAAATAAATGCTGAAATCTGACCATTAGTAAAGTTTGCTAGAGATAAAACTGTTTTCCTAAAAGAAAACATATATTTGCAATGTAATGCCAGTGCTGCACATTGCATAGATTACTGAATAGTTTGATTAAAAATAAACAGCCAAGATGACTTAAGGTTGCTTACACTGATCTGTTTACCCTGGTTAAAAAGCAAGTAGATGACTTTTAATTATGTTTATGTACAGCTCATAATTGCTCTTCATTTTCTCTGGGAGCTTTGGGGTAAATGACAGATTTCTTTTATGAGCATAATGAATGAGCCCGAGTTGCTTCCATAATCTAAATAGGTAAGTTCAGAGGAAGAAATAGACTGAGAAAACTACCAAAACAAGTTATAAAACAGAATACACAAGCTGTGTAATGCTCTGAAAGCTTTCTTGCTATAGATTGAAAATAATCTTATAAAATTGACTCCTCCTGCCTTTTTCTTGGCTATTTCAAATGTCTTAAATATGCAATGTGATGTTTTCTGTGGCAGCCCAAGTACCGCTGTATGTGTGACACTGGCTGGATGTCCCCTCCTGGCAGCCCTGCCTGCAGTGCTGACATAGATGAATGTAGCCTCCCTGATCATCCATGTTCACAGCATCCCTTTGTGCAGTGCCACAACACTCCAGGCTCCTATTCATGTGGTCCCTGCCCCACAGGTATCATGTCCTTCCATGATCTCAAATGGGATGGGGTGGCAGTAAGTACTACTGACCATGTGTCATAAACAAAGACAAAGAACCAAGATGAAGTAAATCCATGAAATGCTTTGGTCTGTACTCTAGAGAATAAAAGCCTTCAGATTATGTCTTAATCTAGGTAACATAGGCAGTGGAATCTAATGTGTGATTTATCCCATCCTAAACTGAACATCTAAGTAGGTCTGATGTACCTTCATGCTCACAGGTACCTTCATGTCCATTTGTATGATAGGTCTGCACTACTTTCAATATCCATATGCTTACTGCCTAAGGCAATATAAAAGTCTGATTGTCCCCTCAAACCATACAGCCTACTGTTCCTCTTCTGGAGATGGGCAGGTGGTGTCTGTGGGAGGAGGTTTTGAAGTAGTTAACTGGAGTTACGGTAAAGCTTTGCTGCAAATCGTACATATGTGCACTAGACCAGAACTGCCTCCTCTTTAGGTAGAAGTGTGCTTGATTCTGAAATAACGAGAATACAGTTAAAATAAAACATTCCTGCAAACACAGCTCCACCCTGTTGTGTTTGTAACCTAATTTGCTGACTGGTATTAACTTTATTCAGTTATGAGAGGGACAGGTCTTCTCTTGTGTGGATGAAGTGAAATTCAGAAGTTGTATTTTTGTGCTCTATGAAAAGATTTGGCCAAAATAAAAACTGAAAAGGTCAGTCATTTTCTATTCCAATTCTATTTCTATTCTGTACTGCTTTTTAGGCTGGCAAGGAAATGGCTACAGTTGCCAAGACATTGATGAATGTGCAAGTAATAATGGAGGCTGCTCAACAGCACCAATGGTTCAATGTATCAACACAATTGGATCCTTCCGCTGTGGGCTCTGTCCACCAGGTAAAATGGATTTCTTGTTGATAATATTATGGAAGGGCTTGAAAGATGATGATTTAACACACTTGATTCTGTTTTGTGGAAGATTCAAGAAGCTGAAAATTGGTTTTATAGAAGGTGTCACATATGCAATACAATACTGTAATACAGAATGCAGAGTCCAAATATATCAAACTGCTTCAGCTATTAATGAACACTGTATAGAGTATGTCACTAAAGATGATCCTCTGATACATGTTTCTCTTGTACTGGGTAACCCTTTTCAGTGTAAGAGCCTTGATTTGATGAAGTACTTACTTTGTAAAATCATTTAAGGGAAACAAGGATTGCATAATTATGATAGTAATTTCATTGTCTGTATTAATTGAAAGAGTATCCTGTGTGCCATAAATCGGCTGTATTGTCTATCATAAAAAAAAGGCCTTGATAATTGTCACGCTCTGAATGCTGTCTAAGGCAGCAGAATTTCCTTTGCAACACAGGTCAAGCAGTGGAAGTGGCAACTTATGTCTCCATAATTTGTGGTTTATGATTTAAAATGCTTTCTGAAATTCATGCTATAAATACTAGAAGCACTAGCAGGAAAAAGTCTTTCTAATTGACCTTTTGATTGCTATTTAAATGGCAGTAGGCTGCAGGTTGTGAAGACCCTCAGTTAGTGAGCGCTGAAGGGGTATCACCATGTTGGAAATGTGGCCTCACACAAGTTTTGGTGATGTCAGCTCTGGTCACTCGAAATCATGCTGCAGTGCTTTGGTCCTGCTGAACTTCCTGGGAAGAACTGGGCATTGTGTTTGAGACACAAGGACAGCTCTGGCATGCAGCAGGAAGTGTGGATGTGATTAGGGCTGACAGGGTGCAGATGTAAGGAGGGCAGCGCATCATGGCTGAGAGACATGGGTTTCTATGGCCTCACTGAGCTCACATGTATTTGGCAAACACTAAAATATCTTCTTTTCTACGACCATGGGAGGATATAGTTACAATGAGAATCCACCCCTGCAATGCAGAAACCACAATAAAAATGCAGGGTTTACTTCAGAGGCTATCTCAACTTTTTTTTTTAACTGCAGAAGACTGTGATTTTACACTGTAAAATAATTTTTTATTCATCAGCTGTCAATTCTCAAAGAACATAATTTGTTACAGACTAACTGAGATTTACTTCTAAACAGGTTATGAGGGAGATGGACGAAGTTGTACCCAGGTTGATATCTGCTCGATAAATAATGGAGGGTGCCATCCTTTGGCTACTTGTACCTCAGCTCCAGGTATGATGCTTTCTTAAATGCTATAAGTAATACCAGACCTCTGTCTCTCAAGGAGAGGCTGGTTAGGGTGAATCCACTTTGTAGAAACATATCTAGATTGCAGCCTCTTCTCCACAGTCAGTTTTGCCTCACCAGGAGGAGTTTACAGGCAGGTTAGCTAAAGCCAGCAGACCTTTCCACAAACACTAAGAGAAGCATATTTAGGCTTCACTAAAGATAAGACTTTATCCTAAAACTATGGAGACCTTCACCATTTCTCTTTGATGTGGTTTTCTCATTATACATCTGCTTTTGCTGTTCTCCTCTCCATAAATAACCTTTGACTACTCCCACCACTTCCCATTAAGGTGACCTGGGACTGTCAGGTACTCACAGCGAAACAACAGTAGGGATCTTTCCATTATGAAACTGGGCATTGACCAGGGAAGCTATTAAAAGATCAAATAAGTTAGAGTTATATATAATATAATGTCATTTATGGTCATTGGTATTGTTATTGTAACAAGGACTGAATTACCTTCTGTATCTTATCTCCCAAGGACCAGTGCCATTTTGTTCCTGCACACCTGGGTACACTGGAAGTGGATATGGTTCAAACGGGTGCTCTCCTCTCAGTAATATCTGTCAGCTGCAAAACCCTTGTGCAAATGGGCAGTGCTTGGTAAGTGCTGGGCTCCTCACACTCAGTGACAAGGTTGTGTAGTTATAACCACTACATCAGGGAGACTGGTGGGACTGAAAGCTGAGTGCAGACATACAAATGGAAATGAGGAAAGGTCAGTGGGGAGTGCAAGATCAATGGATTTGGGGAAAACAAAGTGAGTTTCAGGGCACACAAGCCATTTTCTTTGTGTGTAAAGTAGAGGCAGCAATGTTGGTACTCATGTACCAGACATTGTCTGGTATCCCAGGCTAGTGATGGAATCCTAGTGCTGGTGGGGAACAATTCATGAGTGACTGCCCCTGGTGGGACAGGGAAGTCATTTACCACCCTGGATCATGGAGGAATTGCCCATGATAATAAACCAGGACCTTTGCTGACCTTCAGACCGTTTATATCCAGTAGAGTTAGTTATGTGTTTCTAGCCTGATCTTGTGAGAGCACTTCTAGAGCCTCAGGCTGTTTATATGGATCTGGAAAGGGTGCTTTAAGGGAACTGGTTGCACTTCTTCTGGTAACCAAGTTTTGGACCTAAACTGATCAATGGTGCACAGTGACCATTTAGTTTGTCCACATGGACCCTCTGAAGGATTTTTGGCTTCCTCAGTGAGGAGTACTGTGCATAGGGAAGTCCATATTGCAGACCTGGGAATTTTGTTGTGGAGGATATTTATGATGATGACTTTGGAGAAATGTTCACAAATACTAAATTTATTGTTCCAGTAAAATATTTTCCCATCTATCCAAATTGGTCTGCAGATATCCTCTTTTTGATTGTCCTTGAAGGCACAAGAAAAATGGGATATATGGGATATAATGGGATATATGAGATAGATTTGGTGGTGTCAGTTTAACAGGGTCTTTTCCAAGCTAAATGTTTCCATGATGTTACCTATCCCTTTTTTCCATTTTCTGTGTGAAATGTGATGATCCTTTCACCTCCGCCCCACTCCTTACCAGCATTCCTTGCTCTCTATTCTATAGATGCTGATTGTGTCTTCTCTCAGATATTTAAAGGGTCTTTCGTGACTAGATCTAATCTACTTTTCCTGACTATTTAGAAAGTATTCATTTTAGTCAATCTATTAAAAGATATGACATCTTCCCCTAAGTATATCCTAACATACAACAGTAGGCAGTCATGGCTACAAACTACTACCTAAAGATAATAACACAGCCAGACAGTTCAATAATGGGACTACAGAAGCATCTAATAAAATAGAGGAACAGCAGAGCTATATTTGACCAGCATAATGACAGAGGAAATGTAATTTTAATTAAATATCAGGCAATGTAGATCAGAAAACTACTTTTCACCTTCTAAAGCAATGTTCAGAGCCCTAAATACACATAAAAATCCTCTTCCATCATACTGAAAATCTCTGTTTGGGACACAGAGGATGCGAATAGAGAATACAAAGGAAAACAGAGAGTGTAGCACATTGATGGTATGTCATCAATGATGGGATTTTAGCATATGCCTTGAAATACCATATTCCACTTTGCCTGTAAAGATTGTGTCTACAGAACAAGAAATATAATGTAGGAGAACATATGAAATTAAAGGAGTTAGAGATATAGAAAGACTTGATTATAAGAAGAAGTAGTAAAGGTTGAGACAACAGAAATGGAAAAGAGACATACAGAATAAGGGATAATGCAGAAAAAGCAATAAATTATTCCCATTTAACATACCTCAGGATAAAAATTAAAGTTATCAGCACTTTCAGATAATGTGATGGACTGAAACCAAGCAAACACTTTTCTGTTTTGGTTTTCTGTTTCTGACTTTTTTGGAAAGTAATCTTAAAGATCCTTACAAAAAAATAATTTAATAGAAGAAACCCCAAGAGCTAGGTAATCTGATTAGACTTTAGGTTTATTTTGGTGTTCACCAGTGACCATCAAGGCCAAACACTGAGGGGAGGCCTCATTGCAGTCTGCAGCTTTCTTATGAGGGGAAGAGAAGGGGCAGGCACTGATCTCTTCTCTGTGGAGACCAGTGACAGGGGAGGTTTGGGCTGGATCTTAGAAAAAGGTTCTTCCCCCAGAGGGTGGTTGACACTGGAACAGGCTTCCCAGGGAAGTGGTCACAGCACCACATCTGCCAGAGTTCGAGAAGCATTTGAATGATACCCTCAGGCATATGATGTGACTCTTGGGAATGGTCCTGTGCAGGACTAGGAGTTGGACTTGGTGATTCTTGTGGGTCCCTTCCAACTCGGCATATTCTGTGATCCTATGAATTCTTTGCTCCAATATCTCCTCATAAAATAAGTGTAAAAAAAAATATCAGTCCTTCTACTGACTATAATGATTCCTTTAGGTGATTCAGATTCAATGAGTTTATTTGATTTGCTTTTACCTGTAGGCTACAGTCTCTGGATATTTCTGCCTGTGTAATGGGGGCTGGACAGGCCCTAATTGTACGGAGAACATTGATGAATGCCTTAGCAACCCGTGCCAGAATGGGGGGAGCTGCACTGATGGGATCAATGGCTACTCCTGCGAGTGCACCAGCGCCTGGACAGGACCACAGTGCCAGACTGCCCAGCAAGGTACAGCCAGGACCTCCTCCCCAGGAGAAATGGGACACCAGGCTTTAGCACAAAGATCCTTTGTGTATAGCACTAATATGTGAATAAGACCTGAGTTATGATGGGAAAAACAGCCCTCTTTTGGGGGGATTACAGGTCCCTGTTCAAATTCCCTCAGAGATTTCCATGTGTTTTGTTTAAAGCTGTTTTTTTTAATAGTGGGAATGCAACTGTGAAGTTGATCTGCAGGCCCACTTGCCTTGGCTAGATGCTAACATCCTAAAATCAGATCTCTGTTCCTGAGAAAGTGGTCTTGTTGAGAAAGACGATCCAGTATAAGAACAAGAGAATATATTGATGTTTCTCTTTTGTATATACTATTTTATTTGTTGCAAAGCTGAGGGCTCCTGACATCGGGAGGAAAAGCCAGAAGAGGTTTTCAAACAGAAATGTAATGAAATAAATTTTAGCCAGGAAAATGAGGGACTCTGAGTTTTGTAGAGTGACTGCAAGGTCCTGCCTTTAACATTTCTTATTATTATCACTTTTTCTCTTCGTTTGGGCTTTTTTTTTTTCCATTAGTTTTAATTAAACAAGGTCAGGACAGCATTCCAGTGAGTGTCACTGTGGCAACTATCTGTCAGATGGCTTATTTTTATTGCAGGTTGCTGCAAAGGAAGCAGATTAAATTTTCACAGAATATAGAATGTAAAACTTCCACTGATCCCCTGTAAAATTGGCTATATTTTAGAGCTCTTTTATGTTTTCCTTAAGAATCTAACCAGTAATGGTTTATTATTAAGTCCACATTGGAAATAAAAATATTTTTAACGCTTCATAATGAAGAGATAGAAAACTAGTTTTTACCCAGTGAGAAAACATAATGTACCAACTGTTCTTTTAGTTTCTAAACAAGGAAAAAAAATATATTTTATTACACAATAGTTTTGAATCTAGTTGCTCCCTTGCATTGAATGGTTCAGTGAGAGAAGAGACCATGGTATATTATGAGAGGTATTGTCAGGCCCAGAAATCTGACTACAGAGAATAAATGGGACAATAAAAATTCTCATGGATATCTCCTATGATGCACCACTACTCAGAAAGACAATTTTACATAATGTTGTCTTCAAAATGTTATTTCATCATGGGGAAAAATTTAAAGATTTGATCTGGAGGTAACCTTCTGGAAGCAAAGCAGCTTATGGACACTGTCCTGAAACAGAATCCACATCTTTTGGCAGTATTCATGTATTCCAGATGAAATTACGTAATCTTTTTCCAGGAACTACTTTTCTCTCAGGGAATAATTTTGCTCATTTTTTGCGATGTCATTCCACTTTAATCTTGAAGAATCTTTTATAGAAATTATCTTTCACCATTGTTGTAAATGTGTCAGATGCCAAAGCTATGCAAGAAAGTTAGGTTTTGTTTAAGTCTGTGTAGTGACAGCAGAAAGTAACCTTTTTAATTTTCCGTCTCTTTCTGCAGTTTGTGGAGGATACCTCTCAGGCTCCAGGGGGACTTTCAGTTACCCTAACAATCCAAACAGCCAGCGGTACAACAGTGGGGCCAGCTGTGCTTGGGTTGTTCAAACTAATCCCAACAAGGTAAAATAGAGTTCAGATTAAAGAAACCCTCACTCTGCAGGACCCTTCAGCTCTGGCAGAAGAAACATAAGTGCCTTCATATTACACTATTACAATATTGTGATCCAATCCCCTCGGAATAAATAGTTTTTCAAAAGACTAAGTTTCAGATCCTTACAAGCCTTCAGGCTCCTTAGCCTGAGAATTTGCCTGGGTTGGATTTTCCAGGTTTTTCCTATCCAGCTGAGGGTTAGAGTTTATTCCCCTAACTCCAGCTACAGCAGGGACCTGTTCTACATTGCTTTAGAGTGTGATCTGTGAATAGCTGCATGAGAAAAGCTGTGCTCTGATGGGCTCCACAGTTGGTCCCTGAACTAAATGACCCCAGAACAATGTAATGCTTCTGATTTTCAAATGTTTCTGATTTTCCAGAAATGTAGAATGCTGAATTCATATTGTCAATACTTGTGTTGTAACAGCATTTGATTTTTTTTTAAGGATTAGTTTTTAAATGTTGCACTCAAATGTACATTCTGATTCTGATCTGCAGCTAACAATTCCACCTGTATTATAAATAACAACTACAAAATAGTTAGCATGGAACTTCTTGCTTGGAATCTAAATATTTAATCTATTTTTGACATTTTGTGGAATGAATGAAGTAATTCTGTAAATCAGTGCTTGCTAGTCGTTTATACAGTATTATATATATATATATGTATACACACACACACATATATATATGTGTACATATTATCATCTTTAAGCCTGGGAGCCACTACTGTCTTCAGCAGAGCATATTAAAGCAATGAAGAGTGAAGAATCTGAACAAACTTAAAGCTGTGTATGTCACTAATTATCCAGAGTAGGCTTATGAGACACTGATTTTATATGTGCAAAACAAGATCATTTAATCTTTTAACTCCCGTTACAATACTTTCAACCATAGCAAGGATGATAAATGCTAATTGTCTGATGACAAACTGCCATGGGAAACCTGGAATAAAATATTTTATGCTGTATTTCAAGCCTTTCACATGGCTTGAATATACTCATATATATATTTCACACAAATAACACACACTGAAAAATGGTCTCAATTATTAGTTTATAGAAATAATGCTCTTTCTAGAAAACTTCACTGTCTAAATTCTCTCTCTCTCTCTCTCTCTCTCTCTCTCTCTGTCTATTTATCTTTTCTCTTTCCTTTTGACATATAAGATTCTTTAATATCTTCTTCTGTTCTGGAACATTTCAGTGAATGGCATTATGGCTCTAAAGCTCACAGAACCTCACAGATGCATGAACACATATGTCTGCTCTATACAGTTTCTGCATAAACAGTGCCTCAGCAGATGGAAAAAAAAAGACATTTCTTCTTTTCTTCTATTAGATTCTGCATATTACTTTCCCGTTCTTCCAACTGGAGGCAAGCAATGATTGTAGCTCTGACTTCCTTCAAATCCATGATGGGCCTTCAGCATCAGGGCACATGCTGGGAAAATACTGTGGCTCCTCAGCTCCTGAAGAGCTTTTCAGTTCCCACAACTCTCTGTATTTTTGGTTCTACTCAAACCACACCTTTACGTCTGGAGGTTTTACTGTTCATTGGGAATCTCAGGATCCTGGTAAGTTTGATGAAACATCAAGTAATTCAGCATCTTCATGGCTTTGAAGCAAAATCAATGCCTTATTTCCTTTGATCAGGAAACAATAGGAACGGAAGGACAGTATTTTACTAGTGAGTGAGGCTGAAATGTAGACATATATGCCACTTCAAAATATTCAAAATCCAACTCTAGGCCTCTGCATGAATGGATTTTTGCTGGTTTTTTTAAGGCTGTTTTATGCCTCCTGTGAGGAATCCCCCCAAAAGCGTGTGTTCCTGGAGATGCCAATGCATCTGATCAGTTCTCTTTTCTCGCAGAAGTATCTAGTACTCTGAGCAAGCAAGCTAATGTTTTTTGCCACTGAAAATTTGTAACAGGCTAAAGAGTTTGAAACATACTTTCCAAGAATGAGAGATTACTGGAAATTTGATTTTAAAGAATATATGAACTTTTTGGTATGATTTGCTGTGTGTTTCTGCCTGAATTCTTGGTAATGCCACTTGGATGATTCCTCCAAGTGGTCTGGCAGTGCATTTCCAGAAATAAACTCCAAATCATCTAATGTAGCATCAAGCTCACTTTAGTGTTCTGTGTATTATTAAGAAACAAAATAGTGCATTGGGTTGTGGCTTGAAAGAACCACAGGGTACAAATGTACAGAAAATTCAGGGGAGGAACAGTTGTCTTATTTCTAGAAATATTTATTGAAATGCTTTTAATGAGATTTTTGGTGTTTTCTTTTTTTTTCTTCCCTTCTATTGTCATTATTAGATAGATAATTATTAATTATCAAATTTGGGTACTGAACAGTGAAAGCAGATCTTTTGGGGAAAAAAATAACACCCACAAAAAAAATAAGAAGGAGAGTGGTATAGGTGTGATTAAAGTAGCTATTCTTTAGGTATAACACACAAGTTACCCCTCCCATTCCCAACTGATGCACTGAGATGGATGGTTTTTTATTACAGGTATATAAATCTCCTTTACCTGTAATCAGTGCTCTTTTTTTTTTTTTTTTTTAAATGAAAATGGCCTTGTACCATGATAAAAAATTGAGACTATTTACAATGTGTAGAAATTCTGATCAATTTTGTAAATCCAACCCAAACTCTATGCTTTTAATGATTCTCTGAAAGATATTTTCATCATAACTGGGAAAAAATCTTTCTTTTACTGTACAAATCAGGAAATATTTGGATTTCTGCTTTTAAAACTGAGTTGCAGAATTAATTGTAAAACTTAAAGCTTAAGGGTTAGTTTGGCTTGATCTTTTTTTTTTTAAATTTATTCTAGACCCTAACGTGGTATCTAGTTTTGACACTATGGGACAATTCATCTTCTGACCTGACACATAGTGTTAAACACTGTTCTTCCATGTCTCTTTCTGTTAGAATGTGGTGGCGAGCTGACAGGTACTTATGGCTCAATAAGCTCTCCAGGATATCCTGGTAACTATCCTGTAAACAGAGATTGTGTCTGGACCATCTCAACCAGTCCTGGTCTCCTCATCACATTCGCTTTTGGCACACTGAGCCTAGAACACCATGAAAACTGCAGTTATGACCATTTAGAGGTAAAGTGTAATCCTGAATTATGATAACATTTTATGTTTATGTTATTGCAAAACAAACTATTTCAAAACTTTCTGTATGTACAGAAGGGGGCTGTGTGAAAATTGGATACTTTGTTGAAATGCTCATTTGTATTTAAATATTCCAGACATCCATGCACAGTCAGATACAGACACTATAACAGAAAGGGGTGGAAATCCTCCTCCACTGAAGTCAGTGAAGTCTTGTGAGTGGAAAGGATAGGATTCAGGCCAATTACCTGGTGGGAAGTTTTCTCTTTCTTACAAAGTTCAGTCTCCAATCTCATTGTCAAATGTCAACCCCCATCAGCCTAAGGAAAACTAATCAAGAAAGTGATCTAAGCTAAGTAGGTCAATATCATAATTTAGTCCATGAGTTGATGTGTGAGCTCAGGGCTTTTTGTCAAGTGTGATTTAATGCTCACAGAATTCACCAGTACCTATTCATGGAAATGAGAAGCTGTTTTGGAACAGCAAGTTCTGTTCTATGCAGAGCATGATTTCAAGGAAACAGTTCAAGAGTAGATATCCTGATACTTTATTTCCCTTTCACAAAACCCTTGATAACTCCTAGGAGCATCATCACAGCCATGCTTGTGGATCTCTTTCCTGGTTCCTGTGTGTTTGGAGGAAACTTCCTGTGAGCTTTCCCTCCACCCACTATCTATAATATCTCCTGGGGCCTCCAAGATACTTAAAGAGTGTTGGTTCTGTTCACAGTTGGCACACATCTAATAATCCTAAATGCTGATCTGTCATTCCGTCTAGATTCGAGATGGTCTTCTTTCGCAAGACCCTGTCCTTGGTAAATACTGTAGCACTGAATCTCCACCCCCACTCAAAACCACTGGTCCCTATGCATGGATTCACTTTCACTCTGATGACTCAGTTACTGATAAAGGCTTCCACATTCTTTATACAACATCTCCTGGTAAGTAAAATTCAGCACTGAAGGTTGGTCTGTGATATTCTCAAGATAGAGCCAACAACACATGAATGGATGTAAAAACACTTGCTCTCTAATAATATAGTAATTCTCTTTGATTTGCAGCTGTTGGACAGAAGCATCCTGAAAAACAGTTACTGTACTTGTGAATATTTCAATTTGTTATTTTTTCTCTTAATATAGCAGATCCAAGTTGTGGAGGAAATTACACAGAGAGTGAAGGGGTTATCACATCCCCTTTCTGGCCTAACCCGTATATCAGCAGCCGACAATGTATCTACATTATCCGACAGCCAGAGGATGAAAAAATATTCCTCAACTTCACCCATATGGAGCTGGAGAGTCATACTGGTTGTTCAGCAAATTATATAGAGGTGACTTCCCTTAATCAATTGATATGAAGCGTTGATTACATGTGTGTACAAAACCACACATACCTTCCATCCCAAGGGCTACTGCAGAAATAGGTGTTAATCAAAGGACTAAGTATACAAATTTATTAGGATGCAAAAGTCACAGGTGTTAAAAGAGCAGGACTGTGTATTTGGATTGAAGCAAAGATAAGAGAACAAGAAAATCTGTCTACTTAACATTAATTCTTAATCAGTTGTATGTTATTAGGGTACCTGCATGTCAAATGCAAGAAAAATAGAATTAATGCCATAGCCACTGTGCAACATTTCGTGGAGTCATGATGTTACATGGAAGACCTTGTTCTGACACTGCAAGGAAACACACCATAGAAGTTTTTGTACATACATGTACATATGTCCATATCCAAGGAAGTGGTTGAGTCACCATTCCTGGAAGCATTTAGAAAGATGTGTAGATGTAGCACTTAGGGAAATGGTTTAGTGGTGGGCTTGACAGTAATGGGTTTATGGTTGGACTCAATGATTTAGAGGTCTTTCCCAACCTAAATGATTCTATATACACATGTAAAGCCAAGAGTTTAGTGTTGCTATAACTGAAACCTTACAAGTCTAATTCAAGAATTCTTATTAGTCTAAATCTAATTATTATTTAAAAAAGAATATAGTTAGAATGTTTCTATATGGAAAATGTAATAACAATACGGTAGCAATGTCAATACTAAGTGAAATTCACTTGAGGTGGCTTTTATGTTTGCTTTTCCTCCTATCTCTCTTTTCAATGGTCTACAGCTTCATATTACATACAGTTTTGCAACTATAGGGTACCTTTTAAGTACTGGAGATACCAATTCCTCATTTTCTTTGTTATCCCTAAATCCAGTTTTGCTGAGCTCCAGATCTGCATCTCCCAAGCTGCCCATGGGAAGGTCTGGCGTGGTGCTGCGCTGGCTGGCATATCCTGGGGGCTGGGGGGCTCCTCCCAGGGGCAGAGCCAGGCCATCCCACAACCCTGGCCAGGGAGCAGGGCAGCCCTGGGCCTTGGGCATCTCCCAGGGAATGGGGATGGACTGAGGCCAGGCCAGGACATGGGCACTCAGGGGAGCCTGGCTCAGCAGAGCCCATGGCTAGACAGGGCAGGGTTGGGGGGAGCCAGAGACTGACCCAGCTGTGGGTTCACTGGGGCAGGGACTGGCAGCCCTGAGGAACTGACATGGGGTCCTGGGCTGTGGGTAAGGCTGGCCTAGGGGAGTCATGGTGGTGCCCTCAGGGCCTGACAAGCTCTATATGTTGGTGGCCTCTGCCCCTTCTGTCACCCTGTCCCTGTTGTCCTCTGCACTGCACTCAGACTTGCCGTGTCTCAAGGTATCTGCTGTTGTGCTCAACCTGTATGTCTACATACAGTCACAAATACCACATCCCACATGGGATGAGTGCTGGGTTCCACTGTCTGTATACAAACTGTGGCTGTGCCATGCAAAGATTAACAGAAGTAAAAAATACTGGGCACAGACACTGATTAGTGAAGGTACTGCTGCAGCTGAAGCAGGCAGGAGCCATCCCTGTGGCCCTAGCCAAGAGAAGGATCTGGTGCTGCTGGCCATGTGGTCCAGTGCAGGTTTGGTTTTGTGTTTAATCTCCTCTTGACCAGTCAGGAACAGGCCTCTGTGAGCTCCATGCTGTTAGTCTATTTTTAAAAGATGTTATTGTGCTGACATCGTTCCCTTCCCTCCTCCTCTAATTCAAAGACCTTGGTTGGAATGAAGTGTAATTAGTTTCTGAAATGAGAGGGGAAGTGTGTTTAATGAAAACAGACAGCTTTTGTTTGTTTGGCCTGGTACTCCTCTTGCCTAATTGCTGGCAGAACAGCAGCTAAATTCACAGCAGCCAGAGAAACAAAACCATTTCTGTTGAACGCCATCGGTTTGTATTAGTTCAGCAAGGCATTTACCTCACTGTTTGCTGATCAGCCACAAACTGTTCAGTTTCCCTGTTCTTCTGCCCTCCTCTTCTTCCTGCCTTCTTACTCGGCAGCTCAGCCCAGAGCAGAGAAACAGGACCAACATTTTCTGGCTGGGACAGTCAGTACAACCAAAGTACAATGCTCTGTTATCAAGGCCTGATTTTTCACATATGCTTTTGTAAAGTTGTCTCTCACTGGGTTTTATAGTGAAGGGAGTGAAGGGTTTTATAGCTGGGGAGCTAGATAGCTTTTACTGGTTTAAGTTAGTTTGTAAGTCACTCTCCAGCAATTCTTTTGTCACATTGAAAAGGTGCAGATTGTTCCCATCCCTGGTGAAATCGGGAAACCTGTAGAATTTTCATAGGACAGCTCACAGGCACTTGCTCAAGGAGGGATGTTTAGTGTCTTACTAAGGAAGGAACAGGCTGGGACCAGACATCTGCAGTAAGAAAATAGAGACAATAAAACTTATTTAGGAAAGACTGTGACATGGTGCTGCAGAGGTAAGGTGTTAGCCAAGACTGCTCCTTTTCCATGCCATCCTTCTAAGTGGCAATAGGAGACATTACTCACATGGTTTAGAGAACCTGTTATTTTTATCACTACTCACTGGGTTATATAAACCAAAAATGTAAGGAAAATCAGCTTGAGAAAAATATGTAAACTCCTGTGAATTATAGTTCTGAAAGCTTTCACTGCTGTCCAAAAATTTTCTAAATATTCCAGCACAAATTCTGATCTTAGCTGCTCTGCTGTAAATCCAAAATAATTCTGTCACCTTAAAGTCAAATTCCATAGAAATTAAAAATATCCATTAGTCAGAAAACGATCTCACCAGCTTGAGACTGCCAAAACTGGGCAAGCGGGCCAGCCACTACCTGCTCACCAGCACACCACCAAGTGTTCCTTGCCTTCTCTCCCAGCCCATGGATGAATACAGCTGAGGAAGAAAGAATTGATGATGAGAGGGAATCTGAAAGCTGGGTGTCCCTGCTTTGCCAGTGATTTCACTGGAATGTTTTTTTGGGATTGATAGCATTTGAATGCATTTACAAGCAGTTCCATCTATATGAGCTGCCCCCACTTATATGGAGAAAAGAGCTGTTTTGTTTGCTTGAGAATCTTTGGGAGAAAAATTGCGTTTGTTGCTTGGGCAAAGTGCAGAGGACCTATCTTTTGAACCTTATCTTATTGGCTGCCCTCTTGGAATGAGACAGGCACCTCAGAGATATACCAGTGCTCTGCCTGGTCCCCTGTTTGTACCTATGGATTAATGGACTATGGATTCAGGGTCTGAAGTTTTGAGGTACAAACACCTCTTTTCCTTCTAATCCCCTTGATAATCAGGATTTATATTCAACTTCAGGGAAAACATATAAGATACATTTCTCCTATGATTAGCAAATTAATTCAGGTCAGTAGAGTGGCAGTGCAGAAGGTAAAAGTTGGATCCCTGATACAGCTTCATTGTCATTATCATGCACTGAACCCTTCAGATAAAGTAATGGAAAGACATCAGTGTATCTCTTTACTGCTTTAGGGATTTAGAGTTACATCTCCTGTTCATGACCTGTCTGGCTGCATTGATGTAGGGGTGTGATAAAACAGATGCTTTTTTTGGAGAAATGCCATCGAAAAATCACTAGAAACTTCATGGCCAGAGCAAGAAAATCACAAATACCATTTTTATTCTCCAGCAGATTTTAGTGCTGGCAAAAATTTCATAGCTATCATTGGTGAGCACCTTGCCTGTCTCTTTCATACTGATGTCACTTTTGAAAACATAGGCCCAAATAGTTCTAAAACTGTGGTTCACAGAGAAGATCTGTTTCATCCTAATGCCCGGTAACAGCAGCATCCAATCCTTCCTTTGAGCTCTCCTAAGTCCTGTGCTTGTGCCAATTACTGTGATGGCTCTTTGCCGCTCTTAAAAATACATTAAAAAGTTACTCCTTTTGTTTTTTAGCAGCTCTTGTGAGATTATAATTTTATCTGGATATCAGATCCCAATGCTGATATTGGTTAACATTTTTCTTTTTTCTTTTCCATGACTAGGTTCGAGATGGTGACAGTGAGACATCTTCTCTTATTAGCAAATTCTGTCATAGTACACTCATGTCTCCAATCACTTCTACCAGCAATAGTCTCTGGATCAAATTCAAGTCTGATGCTTCTGTGCAAAGAGCTAGCTTCAGAGCCATTTATCAAGTTGGTAAGAGGAAATGGTGACTTTCACAGTGAACAGATCTGTAATTTGGACATTTCAGTAATTTCCGTGCTATATTATTCATATAATAGCTTTAAGATAAACTTCAAAAGAAAGGAAGTAAAAAAAAAAAAAAAACAGAGTCAATTTATTTATTTAAGATGCCATCTGCAGTAGGGCTGTTGCAGACAGTCCTAGCATGCTTGAAAGTGGGCCCCTCATTGCTTCTGTTAATGATGAATTGCTTAGTGCTAATATACCGATGTTGTAGCTACAACTCTGCCTAACCCTTTCTACTTTCATTTTTCATGTCTTTTACTTCTTAATCCCCAACAAACCTGTTTGTGTCTGTGAAACAAATGAGTCAAATATGTTAGTTTTCATGAGCACATTTAGTGTCTTCTGTATATGCATGTTTATGCTATACCTATAGTAATATGTTCTGTTAAACAGGTACTTATAGTACTTGGGTGATCTGTAGTAGCTGCTGTAAGAAAATAAGGTTTTAGGGCAGGTTTTTTTCTAATTTCAAAGTCATATTTGATAGACATCACATGATACATCTCCTGAAACCATTCATCACAAATACTGATTGCTGGTATCTCTTGGCAGTCTGTGGAGGTTCCTTGTCTGGAGCAGGCACAATCCATTCACCTTACTACCCCAGGATGTCACCTCACCCAAAGACCTGTGAGTGGATCATCTCCCAGCCAGCTGGTCAGGTGGTGATTCTTAACTTTATCGACTTTGACATTCGAAATGCAACCACTTGTGACTCAGACTACGTTGAGGTAAAGAATAATATACATATACTACGAATAATAGATACATAATCTGTGTGTTCCTTCTCATACTCATCTCTACCAAGGCAGAACTGCTTGACAGGCAAGCACTCCTTACAGCAGTCACAAAACCTTTTCCAGCTTCATAGTGGAATCCCAAAGCTTTTCTTGGTTCTCCAAAGATATTATGACCATATTGATAATCAGAGACAAGTATTGTGTGTGTTTAAACAGATAGGCCTGGTTTGGGAGGTTTATGTGCCAGTTACTATTGAGGGTGTAAGATCTCATCGTTTCTCCATCTGACATGCCTCTCTGATGGGCAAAAGGTTGCATTGTATGTGCCTGTAGTAGAAAACACTCTGAAGAAAGGGTAGGGTTAACTTACTAAGAATCTCTTATAGAGTTCTAATGAATTAATTTGTGCTTAATACTTGAATATAATAGAAATTTCTAAGGGATATTTTGAATACACTTTTTTTCAGGTCAGAGATGGCAACAATGGGGACTCTCCTGTTTTGGAGAAATACTGTGGTACAGCTGTACCATCTACAGTGCAATCCACAGGGAACAATCTCTATATCAAATTCAGAGCTTCCTCTCTTACCAACCTTGGCTTCAGAGCTGAGTATTGGCCATTAGATATAGGTAAGGATTGTTTTGTTGTTTTCTATGTAGAGCATTGGGACTCGCCAAATTTTCATGTAGACTGAAAACAGTTGGATATCAAGTTTTATGATGTTGCAATGGGATATAAATTCTGAATCACTTACTTTGTAGTATGGGTCAAGGGATAAAAGAGTATGAAATTTCAGAAGAAAAGTAACCAATTTTATAATTGCCTAACTTTTTTTATAAATGTATCATTTAACCTGATGTTTTAAATCTCTGCAGCATGCGGAGAGACTCTCAGTGGACCATCAGGAACCATTACAAGTCCTGGTCATCCAGATATCTACCCACATGGTATTAACTGTACCTGGATTATCAACATTCAACCCGGCTACCTTATCCGCCTGACATTTACTTCATTTAACTTGGAGTTTGATTATGGTTGCAGAAAGGATTATCTTGACGTATATGACAACAGCACTGCACAAAAATTGGGAAGGTGAATATGTCCATTAGCCTACAAACCTGTATTACTTTGGAGCGAGCACTGATCTGTAGATCTTGATATCCCATTTGCTTTCTCAGGTTTTGTGTATAAATTATTTTCTCTTAATTACAAAAACAATAGAAGCAATTTCTCTGCTAGGATAGTAAAAGTGGTTTGCTTTCTTTGACCATGGAATGAGAAGCGCTTTTAATAAATATTATACAAGGAGAAACTAAGTTGTGTCAAAAGGATAGCTTTATTAAGGACAAGTTTCAATAGCTGGCATTTTCCAGCTCCATTAACATCTTTATTTATGGGAAATAAGTTTAAAAACATTAATATGTCTGTGCTTAGAAATGGCATGATTTTAAACACTTGAAGAAGTGAAAGAAAGATTACTTAAAAGACTGTGCATTTGGATCTTGGCAAAAACGAAACAAAAATCTTAAGAAAGAATCTTTTCTTTTATTCCTCTTCTCCAATTGGTGTATACACAGGGTTTTCCTGTTGCCCTCAAATTCAAGAATATCTAAATTACTTAGGAACAGTATCCAGCTGCAGCTACAGACCATAAAATAGTTGACATGGCAGTATTTTGGAAAATAAGGAACAAATTACTCTCATAATGGTGAGCATTTTGCAAACTTAGTGTTTGGCCAGCCAGTCTGACTCCTACAAAGAACAAAGTATATTGTAGCTGCAGCATAGCATAATTCCAATAAGAATTTGACAACTTGAACAGTTTCTTCTCTGACTTTGCAACACCTTAGATCTGTACCCTTATACATGTAGGGTGCTATTTAGTCCCGTGATATAGGATATATAGCTGGGATCCATATCACTCAAAAGAGAGAACTGTGTATGTGTAGCTGTTCAGACTTCTCAGGAAAGCTGAATCCTCTTCCAGAGACACAGATGCTTTATAAAGTATTGCCATTCATTGAGGTATCTTTTTGCTGCAGGTACTGTGGAAGATCAGTGCCCCCATCTCTCACTAGTGGTGGCAACATGATGATGTTGTACTTCGTGACAGATCACAGAATTGCATCTGAGGGCTTCTCAGCTAATTATATCTCCCTGAATGCATCAAAAGGTAATATGTCAGTCTGTTCATTATGCAAATTAAATGTATTCAGCTGTCACCATAAATAACCACTACAAGAAACAGAAACTTTGTTTTCTGTGTTAGCTGAAGACTGCCTGGTGCCTCTTCTACCCCTTCTTATTCATCCTGCTTTATTCAAAAGCTTCCTCCCTAGGAAAGCAGAAAGCAATTTCTGTAAGCAACACTGCTGCTTTCTTTAAAAAGTCAGTAAAAGCTGACATGGTAGAACTGCATGAATTATTTAGGAAAAGTATTTTCTGAATTTGCTTTGTCCACTCTAAGATGAGTATGTGTGATCTAGGAAACACAGTGATGATGGACAACTCACTTGAATGGGAGACTCTCAGGTGCCATAAAAAATTAATTTAGTCCCTATAAGGTTCAATACTGAGGATGGTTAGAGAAAGGCCATATAGAATAAAATCTGATAAAGCAGCAAAATAACCTGAAAGCACAAGTGGTTTTTCTCATTACAACAGAGTGCAGCATTTTTGTCCCCACAAGACTTCAAGTGTCCTGTTATGCCTTAATTATCTTCTTTAAGTATCTTCTAAGGGGCCAAGACATACATCAGTGTGGTAAACAAAGAATGACTGTTCATTCTCTTAGTTCTCTTCTCTTCTGGAGAACAGGAGGAATTTCTTCACAGAGAGGGTGGTTAAGCATTGGAATGGACTGCCTGGGGAGTTGGTGGAGTCACCATTCTTGGAGGAGTTCGAGAAATGACTGGATGTCATAGTGCTGTGGGGAATGGAGGGGCAAGTTCTGCCTAGCAGAATTAAAACACTGAAGAGGCAGAGTGGGACAAGGGAAAAAAAGTAAAAATGAGAATACATTTTTAGCTAGGATGTTCATGTATCTATCATCAACCAGTTTCTATATGATTTGCATGTGTGAGTGCAGAATATGAGGGATTTATTAGGTGAACACCAGAAATTCATAGTGCTCATCCATGCAGTCATAAATAAATTACCAGTGGCTGCTCATTGTTTGCTCCTAGTTCTTTTGATAATTCTGTTTTTCCTAATCCCTAAATTTATTCAACCTGTTTAAAATCAGCAAAATTTCCAATTCCTGCATTTTAAAAATAACTGCTTTCTTGGTGACAGCTTGGAAATTTTGGCTATTATTTCATCATTTAATATGAGTGTAGGCCAGACCAGTACAGATTTTGCCACTGGTGTTTTATTCACTACCAGATAACTTACAAATCCAAATAATTAATTTTCTTATCTGCCTTCATTTGTACTTGAGTTATCTGTCATGAAAACCAAAAAGACAGTACAAACAATTAAGACTTAATGAGAACTGTTTCAAAAGAGAAATTTCTTTTTGCTAGAAAAAAAATAGGCAAAACCCCCAAATTCTACTTCTAAAAATCTTTCCAAGAAAACTGTAGTATAAAATCCAAGTTCTTACTAATGAGTTGTGAAATTATCATCCTTATAAAATCTGTTATAAATATGTGTTTGCACCTGCCAACTGTAACTTATATGAATATGATTGTTGCTTGTATTTTTTCCTTTTACTTTACCTCTGGTTACTATGGAATGGGTGGATTTGATTCCTTCCTAAATGTTCATATAGCAGCTTTTCTCCTAGTTCACCAAGATCGAAGTATTCTTTACTCAACGTTAATCTTTATTTCTGTCTTTGTGTAACCGTATCTGTTTCTCTGGTTCTGTTGGTTATTTCAGTGCTGTTCAGCTTCACAGCTCTGCCTCCTCTCTTCTGTATATCCCCTCCTTAACCACCACCCTGGTTTTCTCATCTTTCATCCAAAGCACTGGTGTATGTGTCACGTGAGCTTCAAACTGGATCACCACTGTCCTTGGAATGGGTTTCAAACTGTGCCTTAGAAATGCATGTCTTCTTTCTCTTCAGTGCTTCTAAACGACTACAAACTGTATAATATGTTTATATGAAATTAGCACTATGTGATATCTGAATCCTAACTCTATACAAAACATATGACTTCTTTTTCCCATCCTGAACACACATATCTTTACTTTTCTTTAGCTGAACTGGTCTAACTCAATTTATTCTCACTCTGACCTAGAATGAGGATCTCTAGAATAAATGCTTTGTAATTTCAACCACTATGGTTTGTATAAATATGGGAAAGCAGGAGATGGGTATTGAAATGGAGACTAATAAACTTACAGAGATGTTGAAACTATCATCTGTTTTCTTTACACAGATTTGTTTCTCTTGTTCTCAGAACAAGCATAGCAGTACTATAATGTTTTCATATACACCAGACTGCTAAAATTATTTTTTAAATTAAGTATAAAGTGTTTTACAATTTCTATGTCCTGAGAGAAGGCTACCACATGTGTGTATGTGGACTTTGCTCTGAGAAGCAACTCCCCACTTCCCTGCAATAATATCAAGTTTAGTTTTCCCACTGTGAGATGTTTAGGCCTGATATTCATGTCATGTATATCCAGTTACACTAAGGTAGCAAATTACTGAATATAATCATATCGGAGAGATTTACCAAAACTATGGTTTTTTTTTTTCTTTACATCTGCTGACTATTTTCATTTTTTTCTGCTGGGGAAAATATGGTTCTAATAATGTTTCTTGTGCAATAAGAATCCTTTATATTTTAAGTTATGTTTTCTTAGCCAGCTAGAGTGTAACCAATATCAGAACTTGTCAAAGTTCTGGTTCATATTACACATTTCAATAGTCTTTTGCCTAGAGTTATTTTAGAGAATGAGCTATTGAGAACATGGACAAGATTATCTTTCTCCCTTCCCCCAAATAAATAGGAGTTTAAAAAAAAAGGATAAAAAGGGGTGAAATTTCTTTTTATGTAAAACAAAACAAATTTTATTCTCCATGCATTTTGGCAACCAATTAGCATGGTTTGTCTGTGATATATTAATTACTTGAAAAGTAGTGTGAAAAGAATGGCAAAGCTATATTTCCTGTCAAAATATTTGAATGCCATGAGATACAGCCATGGCCATGGACCATAAAGCGCAAACAATTGTTTTAGCAGTCTGCCAGCTAGTAACTGTGAATTGCTCATATGGCAGCAATAAAGACGAAAATTCTTCAGTCAGACATGCCCACTTGATACTCAGTTGTTTAAAAATGTGTATTGCCCGCTTAAACTAAATGTACCTTGGATGATTAATTCTTGGTCATCTTTCTGTCTTGGAAGGGGGAAAGTCACATGGAAAGCAAGGTAATGTTTTTATTTCCAAGAGTCCAGATCTCAACTACCAGATAAATGAATGTCACAACAGGCATGAAGTTGTTATGATAGATCTTAGGGTTTTCTTCTGCATGTCTTGGCTGACCACATCACAAAGAACCCATGTAAAACTACTGAAAAAATTTTTGAAAGGGCTCAGTCTTTCCTGGAACTTTTGCTCAGGGTCCTGATAGAACCAGGCCATAATTTTCCAATAGGAATAGCACTGAAATCAGTGTATGTTTTTTTATGTCCTCAACTTCTTCACAAATAAGTGGGAATTCGTTTGTTTTACTTCAAATTGGGACTTTGGCAGTGGTTTTGTTTCTTTGTTTGTTTGTTTTTCATTTTTTCCTAATTTTTTTTATTTTCTAAAGATGCTTAATGTCATTCTTTCTGCTTGGAAAAGTGAGCCTTAATAAGGTTTTTAGCAGATTGCTTTCCTAATATACTTTTTATTCCTGGTCTGGCTTTGGTGAAAGATAATTTTCCTCATTATTGTCCTGAGTTGTGAATGATATTATTTATCAAGAGGGGTAAGCTGGTTTTAAATAGCTTCGTGTGTGGTTTATGTTTGTTACAATGACTGACCGGAGCAGTCAGAGTTTGAGAAGGATGGGGAGAGAGAAAAACATTTGTGAACCCAAGGACTTAAAAGTGCACTCGAAAAGCATTGTATAGATTTGTGTGTCTTCACTGATATCTGAGTACAGCTTGAGATCTTCATTCCCATCTTGGTGACTGAACCCAGTAATTATTTGGAGTATAATACCTGGCTTTGCTCTTCAGCTGAACAAGCAAAGATAAGAATGGAAAGTAATGTCTGACAAATATGTGTGTGCAGAGATGTACAGGGCGTGGCTGAACGAGGCTGACCTAAGACAGAAAACAAAGCCGAAGTTCTACATGTGTCTTGGGCACTTGCTCAGCTCATCCTGACTCTCAGGAAAAAGGCTCAATTAGCTGGCACCTGGCAACTCGTTAGGCCACTGTAATTTGGTTATGTTTGATTAGGGTATTAATCTGCCTATATATGCCAATATATGTGTATGCAACTCTATAATATGTGTGTTTATTTGTAAATGAGCAGAAGACAGTTGGACATTCTTTTTGAACAGTTCTACCCAGTGTTTCAAAGGAGTTTGGGTCTGAAACCCTATAAAGGACTTCTGTGTGCCTCCTTGGTAAAAGTAAGCCTGTTCACATCGGTCAGCAGCAGTAACAGAAGGCCCTGAAGTGTGGATTTGCTTTTTCCACTGCCTTTGGAGAGGCATGTACTTTATGTGATAGTTTCTTCCTTTCTTTTCTAAACATACATATTATTACATAAAGATCTAATTGTTAGGGATCCCAACTTTCCTTCAGTACGGAGAGATTGAAAGAAAAATCTCATGTTACATACGACACTATAGCTTGATTTTTGATTAATTAAAATTGTGGCAATTGATGAATATCTCTTTATGGCAAAACCCATGGATATATTTTTCTGCATTATGCATGATTGCATGAGGGAGTGTTACAAAAGCTGGCATTTTTCTCTTCTGTTGGCTATTACAGTGGGTTACTGCCATTTATGGCATTTTTTTCAGAAGAGCAAACACATTCAGTACCAAAATCAGAAAGCAGATTGAATAGCTTTCAGAACCTCAGACACTGGCAAAACAAAATGTGTGATTGTCCTCAACAATTGCCTCCTTCTGTTTCTCATGAGCTACAAGTGTCTTCCAACTAAACTGAATTAATATTTTTTTCCAGATATATAATAATCACATATAGTATTAGACTGCATTCTGAACTTTGGCAAAGGAGTCATAGAACATTTTTCCCGCTAACTTTGCTGAGTGTTCACTGAAGGAACTGTTTACTGCACAAGCACCCCCCTGCCAAATGTTGTTAGTGAGGAGAGTGCCAACTCTCTGCTGAAAGTAGAACACCATAAATTAATCCAGTTACCAGAAGAGAGTTGTCTGTCAAAAAACATGGGTTCATTTATACTTTTCTTAATCCCCACAGCAGCCAGCATACACACCATCTACACTTGGATTTATTTCTCTGTAGCCAGAAGTCTGACAGTCTGACATTTTTAAGGCAGTCACTTTTCTACCTTCTGCATTTATTCCCCCTTAGCTCATAAAGAATATTGTTATGTGCAGTGCACAGCATCGAGTTTAAAATGGCACACTTGGGATATGAGGTTCTGTATGGATTCCTCCTATGAAGGAAAGCTTTAGTGAGGGAGGGAACCTGGAGTATTCTGTGGAAATTGTTATTAGAAGGGCTGATAAAACCATTTCGGCTTCTGTGTTGCTAATTTTACTGTAAGGGCCCTTACAGCACTAGTCACTGTTACTGATTACTAGTGCTGATCTAGTACATGTTTTAATGTTGTACAGGCTGAAATCTAGTATTCAGGGTCTCAAACCCTGAGTGAATTAGTAAGGGCAGTGTTCCAACAGCTCTAATCATTAAGTGTGCACGACTCAGAGATTTACCCCTCCAAAATCAGGAGGAAATAATTAGTTAAAAATAAGTAACCTTATAAATATACAGACATTTTCTTTTTAATTTTGTATTGCTTTTTCTATAATGTTCTGTTAGGAAAAACTTGGGTCACATTTCTAAGTCAGATTTCTAACCCTGGAGGCAGCATTCTCAAGAAATCATACAACTTACGGATCTGGGGTTTGATGATAAGCCCTACATATCATGAAACACTACAGAAGCTGGCAGCACAGCCAGGGTGTTATAAGGATTTATAAAGCAGCACAAGGTTTTTAAGGTGATCAGGACTAACCTGTTTGTTGTATGTGTACATTAGAGCATATCTGTGATGGATCACACAAATGACTAAAATTTTAGATAAAGACTTTAGTAGATTGCGATTTTAGGTACGCTGGTGCATGAAACCTTTTTGACTTGTCAATACCGAAGTACAACTCAATGGCAGAAAATTATTGACCTGTTTCTGTGTCATGTTTCTTTGTTCTCCTTGTGATGAATTAGGAACATGAGTCTGGTAGCTAGCTTTGGGAGTGTTTATCCCACAGAAAATGTTTTCAACAGAGGCCTTTCAGATGACCAAGAGGACAGAAAAAAAACACCATAAAAAAGACACCATTAGAAGTGAAAGTGTAGTGGTAGAATGGATAGAGAACAGACATGGAAATGACCAACCTCAGATAAAAAAAGGCCTGAACTGCAACTTCACTCCTTCCCCCTAAATTGTTGTGCAATTGAAGAGTTAAGCATAAGTATTACTACACTGCATCTGTGATATGTTAGAAAACAGATTTCAGAGATCTGTGGCAACCAGCTTAAATGAGTATGGTTAATCATATTTTTCTTGCTCTTTCAGTTGTACTTATGATTAGTCTAAACCTGTCTATTTGATAGGAACTGTTTAAGAAATCTACTTCTTATAGTTGCAATCTGTACGACCTTAAATGGGGGAATGGAAGACCAGAGTGAGTCTCCAGGGGCATCAAATAC